>NW_027490964.1:0-25034 GCF_050948175.1 Xylocopa sonorina | reverse complement strand
AATCGTAGACGAGGAATGCATAACACTTCGCAATGAATATTATATCTTATCATGAAACATAGATATGAGATGCAATATCTCGTTTTTAGAAGCATTTGAACTCTATTGCTTCGATACGTAGACATCTGCAAACGCTATTTCCTAGCAAGGAAGTGTCGCATTTACATTCATTTGAAGTGTAGGCGAGGAATACATAACACTTCGCAATGAATATTACATCTTATCATGAAACATAGAAATGAGTTGCGATATCTTGTTTTAAGGAGCATTTGAACACTATTGCTTCGATACGTAGAAATCTGCAAACGCTATATCCTAGCAAGGAAGTGTCGCATTTTCATCCATTTGAATCGTAGACGAGGAATGCATAACACTTCGCAATGAATATTATATCTTACCATGAAACATAGAAATGAGATGCGATATCGCGTTTTAAGAATCACAAGAACTCTATTGCTACGATACGTAGACATCTGGAAACGCTATTTCCTTGCAAGGAAGTGTCGCATTTACATTCATTTGAAGTGTAGAACAGGAATACATAACACTTCGCAAATCATATTATATCTTACCATGAAACATAGAAATCAGATGCGATATCGCGTTTTAAGAAGCATTAGAAATCTTTTGCTACGATACGTAGACATCTGCAAACGCTATTTCCTAGCGAGGAAGTGTTGCATTCACATTCATTTGAAGTGTAGACGAGGAATACATGACACTTCGCAAATCATATTATATCTTACCATGAAACATAGAAATGAGATGCGATATCGCGTTTTAAGAAGCATTAGAAATCTAATGCTACGATGCGTAGACATCTGCAAACGCTATTTCCTAGCGAGGAAGTGTTGCATTTACATTCATTTGAAGCGTAGACGAGGAATACATGATACTTCGCAAATCATATTATATCTTACCATGAAACATAGAAATGAGATGCGATATCGCGTTTTAAGAAGCATTAGAACTCTATCCCTACGATACGTAGACATCTGCAAACGCTATTTCCTAGCGAGGAAGTGTTGCATTTACATTCATTTGAAGCGTAGACGAGGAATACATAACACTTCGCAAATCATGTTATATCTTACCATGAAACATAGAAATGAGAAGCGATATCGCGTTTTATGAAGCATTAGAACTCTATTGCTACGATACCTAGACATCTGCAGACGCTATTTCCTCGCAAGGAAGTGTCGCATTTACAATCATTTGAAATGTAGACGAGGAATACATGACACTTCGCAAATCATATTATATCTTACCATGAAACATAGAAATGAGATGCGATATCGCGTTTTAAGAATCATAAGAACTCTATTGCTACGATACGTAGACATCTGCAAACGCTATTTCCTTGCAAGGAAGTGTCGCATTTACATTCATTTGAAGTGTAGAAGAGGAATACATAACACTTCGCAAATCATATTATATCTTACCATGAAACATAGAAATCAGATGCGATATCGCGTTTTAAGAAGCATTAGAAATCTTTTGCTACGATACGTAGACATCTGCAAACGCTATTTCCTAGCGAGGAAGTGTTGCATTCACATTCATTTGAAGTGTAGACGAGGAATACATGACACTTCGCAAATCATATTATATCTTACCATGAAACATAGAAATGAGATGCGATATCGCGTTTTAAGAAGCATTAGAAATCTAATGCTACGATACGTAGACATCTGCAAACGCTATTTCCTAGCGAGGAAGTGTTGCATTTACATTCATTTGAAGCGTAGACGAGGAATACATGATACTTCGCAAATCATATTATATCTTACCATGAAACATAGAAATGAGGTGCGATATCGCGTTTTAAGAAGCATTAGAACTCTATCCCTACGATACGTAGACATCTGCAAACGCTATTTCTTTGCAAGGAAGTGTCGCATTTACATTCATTTGAAGTGTAGACGAGGAATAGATGACACTTCGCAAATCATATTATATCTTACCATGAAACATAGAAATGAGATGCGATATCGCGTTCTAAGAATCACAAGAAATCTATTGCTGTGATACGTAGACATCTGCAAACGCTATTTCCTTGCAAGGAAGTGTCGCATTTACATTCATTTGAATCGTAGACGAGAAATGCATAACACTTCGCAAATCATGTTATATCTTACCATGAAACATAGAAATGAGAAGCGATATCGCGTTTTATGAAGCATTAGAACTCTATTGCTACGATACCTAGACATCTGCAGACGCTATTTACTTGCGAGGAAGTGTCGCATTCACATTCATTTGAAGTGTAGACGAGGAATACATAACACTTCGCAATGAATATTACATCTTATCATGAAACATAGAAATGAGTTGCGATACCTTGTTTTAAGAAGCATTTGAACACTATTGCTTCGATACGTAGACATCTGCAAACGCTATTTCCTAGCAAGGAAGTGTCGCATTTTCATCCATTGGAATCGTAGACGAGGAATGCATAACACTTCGCAATGAATATTATATCTTATCATGAAACATAGAAATGAGGTGCGATATGTCGTTTTAAGAAGAATTAGAAATCTATCCCTACGATACGTAGGCACCTGCAAACGCTATTTCCTTGCAAGGAAGTGTCGCATTTACATTAATTTGAAGTGTAGAAGAGGAATACATAACACTTCGCAAATCATATTATATCTTACCATGAAACATAGAAATCAGATGCGATAGCGCGTTTTAAGAAGCATTAGAAATCTATTGCTACGATACGTAGACATCTGCAAACGCTATTTCCGAGCGAGGAAGTGTTGCATTTACATTCATTTGAAGTGTAGACGAGGAATACATGATACTTCGCAAATCATATTATATCTTACCATGAAACATAGAAATGAGATGCTATATCGCGTTTTAAGAAGCATTAGAACTCTATCCCTACGATACGTAGACATCTGCAAACGCTATTTCTTTGCAAGGAAGTGTCGCATTTACATTCATTTGAAGAGTAGACGAGGAATAGATGACACTTCGCAAATCATATTATATCTTACCATGAAACATGGAAATGAGATGCGATATCGCGTTCTAAGAATCACAAGAACTCTATTGCTGTGATACGTAGACATCTGCAAACGCTATTTCCTTGCAAGGAAGTGTCGCATTTACATTCATTTGAATCGTAGACGAGAAATGCATAACACTTCGCAAATCATGTTATATCTTACCATGAAACATAGAAATGAGAAGCGATATCGCGTTTTATGAAGCATTAGAACTCTATTGCTACGATACCTAGACATCTGCAGACGCTATTTCCTAGCGAGGAAGTGTCGCATTCACATTTATTTGAAGTGTAGACGAGGAATACATAACACTTCGCAATGAATATTACATCTTATCATGAAACATAGAAATGAGTTGCGATACCTTGTTTTAAGAAGCATTTGAACACTATTGCTTCGATACGTAGACATCTGCAAACGCTATTTCCTAGCAAGGAAGTGTCGCATTTTCATCCATTTGTATCGTAGACGAGGAATGCATAACACTTCGCAGTGAATATTATATCTTATCATGAAACATAGAAATGAGGTGCGATATGTCGTTTTAAGAAGCATTAGAACTCTATCCCTACGATACGTAGACATCTGCAAACGCTATTTCCTTGCAAGGAAGTGTCGCATTTACATTCATTTGAAGTGTAGAAGAGGAATACATAACACTTCGCAAATCATATTATATCTTACCATGAAACATAGAAATCAGATGCGATATCGCGTTTTAAGAAGCATTAGAAATCTATTGCTACGATACGTAGACATCTGCAAACGCTATTTCCTAGCGAGGAAGTGTTGCATTTACATTCATTTGAAGTGTAGACGAGGAATACATGATACTTCGCAAATCATATTATATCTTACCATGAAACATAGAAATGAGATGCGATATCGCGTTTTAAGGAGCATTAGAACTCTATCCCTACGATACGTAGACATCTGCAAACGCTATTTCCTTGCAAGGAAGTGTCACATTTACATTCATTTGAAGTGTAGACGAGGAATAGATGACACTTCGCAAATCATATTATATCTTACCATGAAACATAGAAATGAGATGCGATATCGCGTTCTAAGAATCACAAGAACTCTATTGCTGTGATACGTAGACATCTGCAAACGCTATTTCCTTGCAAGGAAGTGTCGCATTTACATTCATTTGAATCGTAGACGTGGAATGCATAACACTTCGCAATGAATATTATATCTTATCATGAAACATAGATATGAGATGCAATATCTCGTTTTTAGAAGCATTTGAACTCTATTGCTTCGATACGTAGACATCTGCAAACGCTATTTCCTAGCAAGGAAGTGTCGCATTTACATTCATTTGAAGTGTAGGCGAGGAATACATAACACTTCGCAATGAATATTACATCTTATCATGAAACATAGAAATGAGTTGCGATATCTTGTTTTAAGGAGCATTTGAACACTATTGCTTCGATACGTAGAAATCTGCAAACGCTATATCCTAGCAAGGAAGTGTCGCATTTTCATCCATTTGAATCGTAGACGAGGAATGCATAACACTTCGCAATGAATATTATATCTTACCATGAAACATAGAAATGAGATGCGATATCGCGTTTTAAGAATCACAAGAACTCTATTGCTACGATACGTAGACATCTGGAAACGCTATTTCCTTGCAAGGAAGTGTCGCATTTACATTCATTTGAAGTGTAGAACAGGAATACATAACACTTCGCAAATCATATTATATCTTACCATGAAACATAGAAATCAGATGCGATATCGCGTTTTAAGAAGCATTAGAAATCTTTTGCTACGATACGTAGACATCTGCAAACGCTATTTCCTAGCGAGGAAGTGTTGCATTCACATTCATTTGAAGTGTAGACGAGGAATACATGACACTTCGCAAATCATATTATATCTTACCATGAAACATAGAAATGAGATGCGATATCGCGTTTTAAGAAGCATTAGAAATCTAATGCTACGATGCGTAGACATCTGCAAACGCTATTTCCTAGCGAGGAAGTGTTGCATTTACATTCATTTGAAGCGTAGACGAGGAATACATGATACTTCGCAAATCATATTATATCTTACCATGAAACATAGAAATGAGATGCGATATCGCGTTTTAAGAAGCATTAGAACTCTATCCCTACGATACGTAGACATCTGCAAACGCTATTTCCTAGCGAGGAAGTGTTGCATTTACATTCATTTGAAGCGTAGACGAGGAATACATAACACTTCGCAAATCATGTTATATCTTACCATGAAACATAGAAATGAGAAGCGATATCGCGTTTTATGAAGCATTAGAACTCTATTGCTACGATACCTAGACATCTGCAGACGCTATTTCCTCGCAAGGAAGTGTCGCATTTACAATCATTTGAAATGTAGACGAGGAATACATGACACTTCGCAAATCATATTATATCTTACCATGAAACATAGAAATGAGATGCGATATCGCGTTTTAAGAATCATAAGAACTCTATTGCTACGATACGTAGACATCTGCAAACGCTATTTCCTAGCAAGGAAGTGTCGCATTTACATTCATTTGAAGTGTAGACGAGGAATACATAACACTTCACAAATCATATTATATTTTACCATGAAACATAGAAATGAGATGCGATATCGCGTTCTAGGAATCACAAGAACTCTATTGCTGTGATACCTAGACATCTGCAGACGTCATTTCCTAGCAAGGAAGTGTCGAATTTACATTCATTTGAAGTTTAGACGAGGAATACTCTACACTTCGCAAATCATATTATATCTTACCATGAAACATAGAAATGAGATGCGATTTCGCGTTTTAAGAAGCATTAGAACTCTATTGCTACGATACCTAGACATCTGCAAACGCTATTTCCTAGCTAGGAAGTGTCGCAATCACATTCATTTGAAGTGTAGACGAGGAATACATGACACTTCGCAAATCTTATTATATCTTAGCATGAAACATAGAAATGAGATGCGATATCGCGTTTTAAGAATCATATGAACTCTATTGCTACGATACGTAGACATCTGGAAACGCTGCTTCCTTGCAAGGAAGTGTCGCATTTACATACATTTGAAGTGTGACGAGGAATACATAACACTTCGCAAATCATATTATATCCTACCATGAAACATAGGAATGAGTTGCGATATCGCGTTTTAAGAAGCACTTGAACTCTATTTCTACGATACGTAGACATCTGCAAACGCTATTTCCTTGCAAGGAAGAGTCGCATTTACATTCGTTTGAATCGTAGACGAGGAATGCATAACACATCGCAATGAATATTATAGCTTACCATGAAACATAGAAATGAGATGCGATATCGCGTTTTAAGAAGCATTTGAACTCTATTGCTACGATATCTAGATATCTGCAGACGCTATTTCCTAGCGAGGAAGTGTCGCATTCACATTCATTTGAAGTGTAGACGAGGAATACATAACACTTCGCAAATCATATTATATCTTACCATGAAACATAGAAATGAGATGCGATATCGCGTTTTAAGAAGCATTAGAACTCTATTGCTACGATAGGTAGACATCTGCGAACGCTATTTCCTTACAAGGAAGTGTCGCATTTACATTCGTTTGAATCGTAGACGAGGAATGCATAACACATCGCAATGAATATTATAGCTTACCATGAAACATAGAAATGAGATGCGATATCGCGTTTTAAGAAGCATTTGAACTCTATTGCTACGATATCTAGATATCTGTAGACGCTATTTCCTAGCGAGGAAGTGTCGCATTCACATTCATTTGAAGTGTAGACGAGGAATACATAACACTTCGCAAATCATATTATATCTTACCATGAAACATAGAAATGAGATGCGATATCGCGTTTTAAGAAGCATTAGAACTCTATTGCTACGATAGGTAGACATCTGCGAACGCTATTTCCTTACAAGGAAGTGTCGCATTTACATTCATTTGAAGTGTAGACGAGGAATACATAACACTTCGTAAATCATATTATATCTTACCATGAAACATAGAAATGAGATGCGATATCGCGTTTTAAGAAGCATTAGAAATCTATTGCTACGATACGTAGACATCTGCAAACGCTATTTCCTAGCGAGGAAGTATTGCATTTACATTCATTTGAAGTGTAGACGAGGAATAGATGACACTTCGCAAATCATATTATATCTTACCATGAAACATAGAAATTAGATGCGATATCGCGTTCTAGGAATCACAAGAACTCTATTGCTGTGATACGTAGACATCTGCAAACGCTATATCCTTGCAAGGAAGTGTCGCATTTACATTCATTTGAATCGTAGACGAGGAATGCATAACACTTCGCAATTCATGTTATATCTTACCATGAAACATAGAAATGAGAAGCGATATCGCGTTTTATGAAGCATTAGAACTCTATTGCTACGATATCTAGACATCTGCAGACGCTATTTCCTAGCGAGGAAGTGTCGCATTCACATTCATTTGAAGTGTAGACGAGGAATACATAACACTTCGCAATGAATATTACATCTTATCATGAAACATAGAAATGAGTTGCGATACCTTGTTTTAAGAAGCATTTGAACACTATTGCTTCAATACGTAGACATCTGCAAACGCTATTTCCTAGCAAGGAAGTGTCGCATTTTCATCCATTTGAATCGTAGACGAGGAATGCATAACACTTCGCAATGAATATTATATCTTATCATGAAACATAGAAATGAGGTGCGATATGTCGTTTTAAGAAGCATTAGAACTCTATCCCTACGATACGTAGACATCTGCAAACGCTATTTCCTTGCAAGGAAGTGTCGCATTTACATTCATTTGAAGTGTAGAAGAGGAATACATAACACTTCGCAAATCATATTATATCTTACCATGAAACATAGAAATCAGATGCGATATCGCGTTTTAAGAAGCATTAGAAATCTGTTGCTACGATACGTAGACATCTGCAAACGCTATTTTCTAGCGAGGGAGTGTTGCATTTACATTCATTTGAAGTGTAGACGAGGAATACATGATACTTCGCAAATCATATTATATCATACCATGAAACATAGAAATGAGATGCGATATCGCGTTTTAAGAAGCATTAGAACTCTATCCCTACGATACGTAGACATCTGCAAACGCTATTTCCTTGCAAGGAAGTGTCGCATTTACATTCATTTGAAGTGTAGACTAGGAATAGATGACACTTCGCAAATCATATTATATCTTACCATGAAACATAGAAATGAGATGCGATATCGCGTTCTAAGAATCACAAGAACTCTATTGCTGTGATACGTAGACATCTGCAAACGCTATTTCCTTGCAAGGAAGTGTCGCATTTACATTCATTTGAATCGTAGACGAGGAATGCATAACACTTCGCAATGAATATTATATCTTATCATGAAACATAGATATGAGATGCAATATCTCGTTTTTAGAAGCATTTGAACTCTATTGCTTCGATACGTAGACATCTGCAAACGTTATTTCCTAGCAAGGAAGTGTCGCATTTACATTCATTTGAAGTGTAGGCGAGGAATGCATAACACTTCGCAATGAATATTACATCTTATCATGAAACATAGAAATGAGTTGCGATATCTTGTTTTAAGAAGCATTTGAACACTATTGCTTCGATACGTAGACATCTGCAAACGCTATATCCTAGCAAGGAAGTGTCGCATTTTCATCCATTTGAATCGTAGACGAGGAATGCATAATACTTCGCAATGAATATTATATCTTACCATGAAACATAGAAATGAGATGCGATATCGCGTTTTAAGAATCACAAGAACTCTATTGCTACGATACGTAGACATCTGCAAACGCTATTTCCTTGCAAGGAAGTGTCGCATTTACATTCATTTGAAGTGTAGACGAGGAATAGATGACACTTCGCAAATCATATTATATCTTACCATGAAACATAGAAATGAGATGCGATATCGCGTTCTAAGAATCATAAGTACTCTATTGCTGTGATACGTAGACATCTGCAAACGCTATTTCCTTGCAAGGAAGTGTCGCATTTACATTCATTTGAATCGTAGACGAGGAATGCATAACACTTCGCAATGAATATTATATCTTATCATGAAACATAGATATGAGATGCAATATCTCGTTTTTAGAAGCATTTGAACTCTATTGCTTCGATACGTAGACATCTGCAAACGTTATTTCCTAGCAAGGAAGTGTCGCATTTACATTCATTTGAAGTGTAGGCGAGGAATACATAACAATTCGCAATGAACATTACATCTTATCATGATACATAGAAATGAGTTGCGATATCTTGTTTTAAGAAGCATTTGAACTCTATTGCTACGATACGTAGACATCTGGAAACGCTATTTCCTTGCAAGGAAGTGTCGCATTTACATTCATTTGATGTGTAGACGAGGAATACATAACACTTCGCAAATCATGTTATATCTTACCATGAAACATAGAAATGAGAAGCGATATCGCGTTTTATGAAGCATTAGAACTCTATTGCTACGATACCTAGACATCTGCAGACGCTATTTCCTCGCAAGGAAGTGTCGCATTTACATTCATTTGAAATGTAGACGAGGAATACATGACACTTCGCAAATCATATTATATCTTACCATGAAACATAGAAATGAGATGCGATATCGCGTTTTAAGAATCATAAGAACTCTATTGCTACGATACGTAGACATCTGCAAACGCTATTTCCTAGCAAGGAAGTGTCGCATTTACATTCATTTGAAGTGTAGACGAGGAATACATAGCACTTCACAAATCATATTATATTTTACCATGAAACATAGAAATGAGATGCGATATCGCGTTTTAAGAAGCATTAGAACTCTATTGCTACGATACCTAGACATCTGCAGACGTAATTTCCTAGCAAGGAAGTGTCGAATTTACATTCATTTGAAGTTTAGACGAGGAATACTCTACACTTCGCAAATCATATTATATCTTACCATGAAACATAGAAATGAGATGCGATTTCGCGTTTTAAGAAGCATTAGAACTCTATTGCTACGACACCTAGACATCTGCAAACGCTATTTCCTAGCTACGAAGTGTCGCAATCACATTCATTTGAAGTGTAGACGAGGAATACATGACACTTCGCAAATCTTATTATATCTTAGCATGAAACATAGAAATGAGATGCGATATCGCGTTTTAAGAATCATATGAACTCTATTGCTACGATACGTAGACATCTGGAAGCGCTGCTTCCTTGCAAGGAAGTGTCGCATTTACATACATTTGAAGTGTAGACGAGGAATACATAACACTTCGCAAATCATATTATATCCTACCATGAAACATAGGAATGAGTTGCGATATCGCGTTTTAAGAAGCACTTGAACTCTATTTCTACGATACGTAGACATCTGCAAACGCTATTTCCTTGCAAGGAAGAGTCGCATTTACATTCGTTTGAATCGTAGACGAGGAATGCATAACACATCGCAATGAATATTATATCTTACCATGAAACACAGAAATGAGATGCGATATCGCGTTTTAAGAAGCATTTGAACTCTATTGCTACGATATCTAGATATCTGCGAACGCTATTTCCTTACAAGGAAGTGTCGCATTTACATTCATTTGAAGTATAGACGAGGAATACATAACACTTCGTAAATCATATTATATCTTACCATGAAACATAGAAATGAGATGCGATATCGCGTTTTAAGAAGCATTAGAAATCTATTGCTACGATACGTAGACATCTGCAAACGCTATTTCCTAGCGAGGAAGTGTTGCATTTACATTCATTTGAAGTGTAGACGAGGAATACAGGATACTTCGCAAATCATATTATATCTTACCATCAAACATAGAAATGAGATGCGATATCGCGTTTTAAGAAGCATTAGAACTCTATCCCTACGATACGTAGACATCTGCAAACGCTATTTCCTTGCAAGGAAGTGTCGCATTTACATTCATTTGAAGTGTAGACAAGGAATAGATGACACTTCGCAAATCATATTATATCTTACCATGAAACATAGAAATGAGATGCGATATCGCGTTTTAAGAAGCATCAGAAGTCCATTGCTACGATACGTAGACATCTGCAAACGCTATTTCCTAGCGAGGAAGTGTTGCATTTACATTCATTTGAAGCGTAGACGAGGAATACATGATACTTCGCAAATCATATTACATCTTACCATGAAACATAGAAATGAGGTGCGATATCGCGTTTTAAGAAGCATTAGAAATCTATCCCTACGATACGTAGACATCTGCAAACGCTATTTCTTTGCAAGGAAGTGTCGCATTTACATTCATTTGAAGTGTAGACGAGGAATAGATGACACTTCGCAAATCATATTATATCTTACCATGAAACATAGAAATGAGATGCGATATCGCGTTCTAAGAATCACAAGAACTCTATTGCTGTGATACGTAGACATCTGCAAACGCTATTTCCTTGCAAGGAAGTGTCGCATTTACATTAATTTGAATCGTAGACGAGGAATGCATAACACTTCGCAAATCATGTTATATCTTACCATGAAACATAGAAATGAGAAGCGATATCGCGTTTTATGAAGCATTAGAACTCTATTGCTACGATACCTAGACATCTGCAGACGCTATTTCCTAGCGAGGATGTGTCGCATTCACATTCATTTGAAGTGTAGACGAGGAATACATAACACTTCGCAATGAATATTACATCTTATCATGAAACATAGAAATGAGTTGCGATAACTTGTTTTAAGCAGCATCTGAACACTATTGCTTCGATACGTAGACATCTGCAAACGCTATTTCCTAGCAAGGAAGTGTCGCATTTTCATCCATTTGAATCGTAGACGAGGAATGCATAACACTTCGCAATGAATATTATATCTTATCATGAAACATAGAAATGAGGTGCGATATGTCGTTTTAAGAAGCATTAGAACTCTATCCCTACGACACGTAGACATCTGCAAACGCTATTTCCTTGCAAGGAAGTGTCGCATTTACATTCATTTGAAGTGTAGAAGAGGAATACATAACACTTCGCAAATCATATTATATCTTACCATGAAACATAGAAATCAGATGCGATATCGCGTTTTAAGAAGCATTAGAAATCTATTGCTACGATACGTAGACATCTGCAAACGCTATTTCCTAGCGAGGAAGTGTTGCATTTACATTCATTTGAAGCGTAGACGAGGAATACATGATACTTCGCAAATCATATTATATCTTACCATGAAACATAGAAATGAGGTGCGATATCGCGTTTTAAGAAGCATTAGAAATCTATCCCTACGATACGTAGACATCTGCAAACGCTATTTCTTTACAAGGAAGTGTCGCATTTACATTCATTTGAAGTGTAGACGAGGAATAGATGACACTTCGCAAATCATATTATATCTTACCATGAAACATAGAAATGAGATGCGATATCGCGTTCTAAGAATCACAAGAACTCTATTGCTGTGATACGTAGACATCTGCAAACGCTATTTCCTTGCAAGGAAGTGTCGCATTTACATTCATTTGAATCGTAGACGAGGAATGCATAACACTTCGCAAATCATGTTATATCTTACCATGAAACATAGAAATGAGAAGCGATATCGCGTTTCATGAAGCATTAGAACTCTATTGCTACGATACCTAGACATCTGCAGACGCTATTTCCTAGCGAGGAAGTGTCGCATTCACATTCATTTGAAGTGTAGACGAGGAATACATAACACTTCGCAATGAATATTACATCTTATCATGAAATATAGAAATGAGTTGCGATAACTTGTTTTAAGAAGCATCTGAACACTATTGCTTCGATACGTAGACATCTGCAAACGCTATTTCCTAGCAAGGAAGTGTCGCATTTTCATCCATTTGAATCGTAGACGAGGAATGCATAACACTTCGCAATGAATATTATATCTTATCATGAAACATAGAAATGAGGTGCGATATGTCGTTTTAAGAAGCATTAGAACTCTATCCCTACGATACGTAGACATCTGCAAACGCTATTTCCTTGCAAGGAAGTGTCGCATTTACATTCATTTGAAGTGTAGAAGAGGAATACATAACACTTCGCAAATCATATTATATCTTACCATGAAACATAGAAATCAGATGCGATATCGCGTTTTAAGAATCATATGAACTCTATTGCTACGATACGTAGACATCTGGAAACGCTGCTTCCTTGCAAGGAAGTGTCGCATTTACATACATTTGAAGTGTAGACGAGGAATACATAACACTTCGCAAATCATATTATATCCTACCATGAAACATAGGAATGAGATGCGATATCGCGTTTTAAGAAGCACTTGAACTCTATTTCTACGATACGTAGACATCTGCAAACGCTATTTCCTTGCAAGGAAGAGTCGCATTTACATTCGTTTGAATCGTAGACGAGGAATGCATAACACATCGCAATGAATATTATATCTTACCATGAAACATAGAAATGAGATGCGATATCGCGTTTTAAGAAGCATTAGAACTCTATTGCTACGATAGGTAGACATCTGCGAACGCTATTTCCTTACAAGGAAGTGTCGCATTTACATTCATTTGAAGTGTAGAAGAGGAATACATAACTCTTCGCAAATCATATTATATCTTACCATGAAACATAGAAATCAGATGCGATATCGCGTTTTAAGAAGCATTAGAAATCTATTGCTACGATACGTAGACATCTGCAAACGCTATTTCCTAGCGAGGAAGTGTTGCATTCACATTCATTTGAAGTGTAGACGAGGAATACATGACACTTCGCAAATCATATTATATCTTACCATGAAACATAGAAATGAGATGCGATATCGCGTTCTAAGAATCACAAGAACTCTATTGCTGTGATACGTAGACATCTGCAAACGCTATTTCCTTGCAAGGAAGTGTCGCATTTACATTCATTTGAATCGTAGACGAGGAATGCATAACACTTCGCAATAAATATTATATCTTATCATGAAACATAGATATGAGATGCAATATCTCGTTTTTAGAAGCATTTGAACTCTATTGCTTCGATACATAGACATCTGCAAACGCTATTTCTTAGCAAGGAAGTGTCGCATTTACATTCATTTGAAGTGTAGGCGAGGAATACATAACACTTCGCAATGAATATTACATCTTAACATGAAACATAGAAATGAGTTGCGATATCTTGTTTTAAGAAGCATTTGAACACTATTGCTTCGATACGTAGACATCTGCAAACGCTATATCCTAGCAAGGAAGTGTCGCATTTTCATCCATTTGAATCGTAGACGAGGAATGCATAACACTTCGCAATGAATATTATATCTTACCATGAAACATAGAAATGAGATGCGATATCGCGTTTTAAGAATCACAAGAACTCTATTGCTACGATACGTAGACATCTGGAAACGCCATTTCCTTGCAAGGAAGTGTCGCATTTACATTCATTTGATGTGTAGACGAGGAATACATAACACTTCGCAAATCATGTTATATCTTACCATGAAACATAGAAATGAGAAGCGATATCGTGTTTTATGAAGCATTAGAACTCTATTGCTACGATACCTAGACATCTGCAGACCCTATTTCCTCGCAAGGAAGTGTCGCATTTACATTCATTTGAAATGTAGACGAGGAATACATGACACTTCGCAAATCATATTATATCTTACCATGAAACATAGAAATGAGATGCGATATCGCGTTTTAAGAATCATAAGAACTTTATTGCTACGATACGTAGACATCTGCAAACGCTATTTCCTAGCAAGCAAGTGTCGTATTTACATTCATTTGAAGTGTAGACGAGGAATACATAACACTTCACAAATCATATTATATTTCACCATGAAACATAGAAATGAGATGCGATATCGCGTTTTAAGAAGCATTAGAACTCTATTGCTACGATACCTAGACATCTGCAGACGTTACTTCCTAGCAAGGAAGTGTCGAATTTACATTCATTTGAAGTTTAGACGAGGAATACACTACACTTCGCAAATCATATTATATCTTACCATGAAACATAGAAATGAGATGCGATTTCGCGTTTTAAGAAGCATTAGAACTCTATTGCTACGATACCTAGACATCTGCAAACGCTATTTCCTAGCGAGGAAGTGTCGCAATCACATTCATTTGAAGTGTAGACGAGGAATACATGACACTTCGCAAATCTTATTATATCTTAGCATGAAACATAGAAATGAGATGCGATATCGCGATTTAAGAATCATATGAAATTCTATTGCTACGATACGTAGACATCTGGAAACGCTGCTTCCTTGCAAGGAAGTGTCGCATTTACATACATTTGAAGTGTAGACGAGGAATACATAACACTTCGCAAATCATATTATATCCTACCATGAAACATAGGAATGAGATGCGATATCGCGTTTTAAGAAGCACTTGAACTCTATTTCTACGATACGTAGACATCTGCAAACGCTATTTCCTTGCAAGGAAGAGCCGCATTTACATTCGTTTGAATCGTAGACGAGGAATGCATAACACATCGCAATGAATATTATATCTTACCATGAAACATAGAAATGAGATGCGATATCGCGTTTTAAGAAGCATTAGAACTCTATTGCTACGATAGGTAGACATCTGCGAACGCTATTTCCTTACAAGGAAGTGTCGCATTTACATTCATTTGAAGTGTAGACGAGGAATACATAACACTTCGTAAATCATATTATATCTTACCATGAAACATAGAAATGAGATGCGATATCGCGTTTTAAGAAGCATTAGAAATCTATTGCTACGATACGTAGACATCTGCAAACGCTATTTCCTAGCGAGGAAGTGTTGCATTTACATTCATTTGAAGTGTAGACGAGGAATACAGGATACTTCGCAAATCATATTATATCTTACCATGAAACATAGAAATGAGATGCGATATCGCGTTTTAAGAAGCATTAGAACTCTATCCCTACGATACGTAGACATCTGCAAACGCTATTTCCTTGCAAGGAAGTGTCGCATTTACACTCGTTTGAAGTGTAGACAAGGAATAGATGACACTTCGCAAATCATATTATATCTTACCATGAAACATAGAAATGAGATGCGATATCGCGTTTTAAGAAGCATCAGAAGTCCATTGCTACGATACGTAGACAACTGCAAACGCTATTTCCTTGCAAGGAAGTATCGCATTTACTTTCATTTGAATCGTAGACGAGGAATGCATATGTCACATCCCGAGGTGCGGTTGCGCTCGCGACGGTGGCACAAAGTCGTAACCGTTCCCGAAAATAACGCGAATTGCGTCCGGACCGGGTTCGTTGGCGTTTCGGACTCGATAAAACGATAATTAACACTAAACTTACCTTGCGAAGGCTTGATTCCGCTGTCTGATTTCTCTTTCCAGGTACCTGGAGCGCCTTGGATCCGCAACCGGGGTGGCGGCGGCGTACGGCTGGAACGGAGGTACGTCTACGGGAATAAGCGTCCAGGAGGGTTGACTCCGGCTGTCAAGTATCGGCGTTTGGCCCTGAAGATCGGCGACTCGTACGGGTCGTGCGGCGAAGGAAACCTCCTTCACAGGAACCAGGACTCGAACGCAGGAAATTGAATATTCTGGTGCATCACCCACGTATTCCCGAGCGAGACGACGAATAACTCTCTCCTCCCCGCTCGTCGTGTACGCTTTGTCGGAGGTGGAAGTCTCATCGAGAATACTTGAACTTCGGTCGAGTACGGCGCGGCTAAGCGTTGGTTCGCTCTAGCTTACCGGGATCAACCTGGGCGCAAGATATTCTATACACGGTAGAAGTGAGGGTGGAGCAACTAAGCGCTGGTTCGCTCTAGTCGTCGAGCCTCAAGACTATCGCAGATGAGATATAGAAATAGAATAATCGCGAGCGTACCCGTGGATTAGAATTAAGGAATTGTATTTGAACTCGAATAAAGATACTTTGAATCTGGTAAAAATAGACTATATTCTATGATTTCACCATACTAGATACACTTGACTAAATTCTAAGTTACTGACTAACGATTACAATGAGAATTAGAAATAGTATGAAGTATCGGATGGACTCCGCTATGGGAGTATGGATAGAGACGAATGCATTAGAGCTAATTGCTCGTTGCGAATGAGCCTATTGCTCGGATCGAAAGTGCATCGTTCGGATGCTGGATTAGAACTCCTCGGTTCGGAGGCGAGTTAGGAACTCTTCGGTTCAGAGGTGAGATAGGAACTGACTCTCGGATCTCGCGTCCGCGACCTCTTCGGGTCGCGCCGCGCGCGAGTCGCTGGGCCCTCGCGGTGGGGCGGACGGTCGGAGTAGGGCGGCCGCTCGGCCCTCGTGGTGGGGCGGCCGTTCGGAGTGGGGCGCGGTCCGCGTTAAGCGTGAGCCGCGAGCGTCGAGTGTGCGCGCGAGTGCAACGGAACATAACCGTGCATGAATGAAATATATACATATATTCACTTAAATCTAGGTGTGTGTTGGTGTGTATGTACATATATGAGTAGTGTGCTTATCCTAGTCCCATATGTACGAGAAGTACGTATAGGGCTTCGTGATCGCTGGGGATTCGACCCAGTACGTGTCGGAGAGCTCCTCGCCCTCGTAATACGGGGTGAAGTCCTCCCCCTCGTGTGCGGAGATCGCGCGTGGGCGCGGCATGCTGCATCCTTCTTCCCTCTCGTACCTTTGTCTCCTTCTGTAGGGACGGCGAGTCGGCGGGTGGCCCGTGTGCAGGGGCTCCGGATACGGATGCTAGGGATGATGAGGTGGACGCCGGAGGGTGGCAGGCGGTACGCCTGACGTTACACATAACACTTCGCAATGAATATTCTATCTTACCATGAAACATAGAAATGAGATGCGATATCGCGCTTTAAGAATCATAAGTGCTCTATTGTTAAGATACGTAGACATCTGCAAACGCTATTTCCTTGGAAGGAAGTGTCGCATTTACGTTCATTTGAATCGTAGACGAGGAATGCATAACACTTCGCAAATCATATTATATCTTACCATGAAACATAGAAATGAGATGCGATATCTCGTTTTAAGAAGCATTAGAACTCTATTGCTACGATAGGTAGACATCTGCAAACGCTATTTCCTTGCAAGGAAGTGTCGTATTTACATTGATTTGAAGTGTAGACGAGGAATACATAACACTTCACAAATCATATTATATCTTACCATGAAACATAGAAATTAGATGCGATATCGCGTTTTAAGAAGCATTTGAACTCTATTGCTTCGATACGTAGACATCTGCAAACGCTATTTCCTTGCAAGGAAGTGTCGCATTTACATTCATTTGAGGTGTAGACAAGGAATACATAACACTTCGCAAATCATATTATATCTTACCATGAAACATAGGAATGAGATGCGATATCGCGTTTTAAGAAGCACTTGAACTCTATTTCTACGATACGTAGATATCTGCAAACGCTATTTCCTTGCAAGGAAGAGTCGCATTTACATTCGTTTGAATCGTAGACGAGGAATGCATAACACATCGCAATGAATATTATATCTTACCATGAAACATAGAAATGAGATGCGATATCGCGTTTTAAGAAGCATTAGAACTCTATTGCTACGATAGGTAGACATCTGCGAACGCTATTTCCTTACAAGGAAGTGTCGCATTTACATTCATTTGAAGTGTAGAAGAGGAATACATAACACTTCGCAAATCATATTATATCTTACCATGAAACATAGAAATCAGATGCGATATCGCGTTTTAAGAAGCATTAGAACTCTATCCCTACGATACGTAGACATCTGCAAACGCTATTTCCTTGCAAGGAAGTGTCGCATTTACATTCATTTGAAGTGTAGACGAGGAACAGATGACACTTCGCAAATCATATTATATCTTACCATGAAACATAGAAATGAGATGCGATATCGCGTTCTAAGAATCACAAGAACTCTATTGCTGTGATACGTAGACATCTGCAAACGCTATTTCCTTGCAAGGAAGTGTGGCGTTTACAATCATTTGAATCGTAGACGAGGAATGCATAACACTTCGCAATGAATATTATATCTTATCATGAAACATAGATATGAGATGCAATATCTCGTTTTTAGAAGCATTTGAACTCTATTGCTTCGATACGTAGACATCTGCAAACGCTATTTCCTAGCAAGGAAGTGTCGCATTTACATTCATTTGAAGTGTAGGCGAGGAATACATAACACTTCGCAATAAATATTACATCTTATCATGAAACATAGAAATGAGTTGCGATATCTTGTTTTAAGAAGCATTTGAACACTATTGCTTCGATACGTAGACATATGCAAACGCTATATCCTAGCAAGGAAGTGTCGCATTTTCATCCATTTGAATCGAAGACGAGGAATGCATAACACTTCGCAATGAATATTATATCTTACCATGAAACATAGAAATGAGATGCGATATCGCGTTTTAAGAATCACAAGAACTCTATTGCTACGATACGTAGACATCTGCAAACGCTATTTCCTAGCGAGGAAGTGTCGCAATCACATTCATTTGAAGTGTAGACGAGGAATACATAACACTTCGCAAATCATATTATATCCTACCATGAAACATAGGAATGAGATGCGATATCGCGTTTTAAGAAGCACTTGAACTCTATTTCTACGATACGTAGACATCTGCAAACGCTATTTCCTTGCAAGGAAGAGTCGCATTTACATTCGTTTGAATCGTGGACGAGGAATGCATAACACATCGCAATGAATATTATATCTTACCATGAAACATAGAAATGAGATGCGATATCGCATTTTAAGAAGCATTAGAACTCTATTGCTACGATATCCAGATATCTGCAGACGCTATTTCCTAGCGAGGAAGTGTCGCATTCACATTCATTTGAAGTGTAGACGAGGAATACATAACACTTCGCAAATCATATTATATCTTACCATGAAACATAGAAATGAGATGCGATATCGCGTTTTAAGAAGCATTAGAACTCTATTGCTACGATAGGTAGACATCTGCAAACGCTATTTCCTAGCGAGGAAGTGTTGCATTTACATTCATTTGAAGTGTAGACGAGGAATACAGGATACTTCGCAAATCATATTATATCTTACCATGAAACATACAAATGAGATGCGATATCGCGTTTTAAGAAGCATTAGAACTCAATACCTACGATACGTAGACATCTGCAAACGCTATTTCCTTGCAAGGAAGTGTCGCATTTACATTCATTTGAAGTGTAGACGAGGAATAGATGACACTTCGCAAATCATATTATATCTTACCATGAAACATAGAAATGAGATGCGATATCGCGTTTTAAGGAGCATCAGAAATCCATTGCTACGATACGTAGACATCTGCAAACGCTATTTCCTTGCAAGGAAATGTCGCATTCACATTCATTTGAAGTGTAGACGAGGAATACATGACACTTCGCAAATCATATTATATCTTACCATGAAACATAGAAATGAGATGCGATATCGAGTTTTAAGAATCATAAGAACTCTATTGCTACGATACGTAGACATCTGGAAACGCTATTTCCTTGCAAGGAAGTGTCGACGATCGTGGACGAGGAATGCATAACACTTCGCAATGAATATTATATCTTATCATGAAACATAGATATGAGAAGCAATATCTCGTTTTAAGAAGCATTTGAACTCTATTGCTTCGATACGTAGACATCTGCAAACGCTATTTCCTAGCAAGGAAGTGTCGCATTTACATTCATTTGAAGTGTAGGCGAGGAATACATAACACTTCGCAATGAATATTACATCTTATCATGAAACATAGAAATGAGTTGCGATATCTTGTTTTAAGAAGCATTTGAACACTAATGCTTCGATACGTAGACATCTGCAAACGCTATTTCCTAGCAAGGAAGTGTCGCATTTTCATCCATTTGAATCGTAGACGAGGAATGCATAACACTTCGCAATGAATATTATATCTTATCGTGAAACATAGAAATGAGGTGCGATATGTCGTTTTAAGAAGCATTAGAAATCTATCCCTACGATACGTAGACATCTGCAAACGCTATTTCCTTGCAAGGAAGTGTCGCATTTACATTCATTTGAAGTGTAGAAGAGGAATACATAACACTTCGCAAATCATATTATATCTTACCATGAAACATAGAAATCAGATGCGATATCGCGTTTTAAGAAGCATTGCAAATCTATTGCTACGACACGTAGACATCTGCAAACGCTATTTCCTAGCAAGGAAGTGTCGCATTTACATTCATTTGATGTGTAGACGAGGAATGCACTACACTTCGCAAATCATATTATATCTTACCATGAAACATAGAAATGAGATGCGATTTCGCGTTTTAAGAAGCATTAGAACTCTATTGCTACGATACCTAGACATCTGCAAACGCTATTTCCTGGCGAGGAAGTGTCGCAATCACATTCATTTGAAGTGTAGACGAGGAATACATGACACTTCGCAATGAATATTATATCTTACCATGAAACATAGAAATGAGATGCGATATCGCGTTTTAAGAAGCATTAGAACTCTATTGCTACGATATCTAGACATCTGCAGACGCTATTTCCTAACGAGGAAGTGTCGCATTCACATTCATTTGAAGCGTAGACGAGGAATACATGATACTTCGCAAATCATATTATATCTTACCATGAAACATAGAAATGAGGTGCGATATGTCGTTTTAAGAAGCATTAGAACTCTATCCCTACGATACGTAGACATCTGCAAACGATATTTCCTTGCAAGGAAGTGTCGCATTTACATTCATTTGAAGTGTAGAAGAGGAATACATAACACTTCGCAAATCATATTATATCTTACCATGAAACATAGAAATCAGATGCGATATCGCGTTTTAAGAAGCATTCGAAATCTATTGCTACGATACGTAGACATCTGCAAACGCTATTTCCTTGCAAGGAAGTGTCGCATTTACATTCATTTGAAGTGTAGAAGAGGAATACATAACACTTCGCAAATCATATTATATCTTACCATGAACATAGAAATCAGATGCGATATCGCGTTTTAAGAAGCATTAGAAATCTTTTGCTACGATACGTAGACATCTGCAAACGCTATTTCCTAGCGAGGAAGTGTTGCATTCACATTCATTTGAAGTGTAGACGAGGAATACATGACACTTCGCAAATCATATTATATCTTACCATGAAACATAGAAATGAGATGCGATATCGCGTTTTAGGAAGCATTAGAAATCTAATGCTACGATACGTAGACATCTGCAAACGCTATTTCCTAGCGAGGAAGTGTTGCATTTACATTCATTTGAAGCGTAGACGAGGAATACATGATACTTCGCAAATCATATTATATCTTACCATGAAACATAGAAATGAGGTGCGATATCGCGTTTTAAGAAGCATTAGAACTCTATCCCTACGATACGTAGACATCTGCAAACGCTATTTCTTTGCAAGGAAGTGTCGCATTTACATTCATTTGAAGTGTAGACGAGGAATAGATGACACTTCGCAAATCATATTATATCTTACCATGAAACATAGAAATGAGATGCGATATCGCGTTCTAAGAATCACAAGAAATCTATTGCTGTGATACGTAGACATCTGCAAACGCTATTTCCTTGCAAGGAAGTGTCGCATTTACATTCATTTGAATCGTAGACGAGGAATGCATAACACTTCGCAAATCATGTTATATCTTACCATGAAACATAGAAATGAGAAGCGATATCGCGTTTTATGAAGCATTAGAACTCTATTGCTACGATACCTAGACATCTGCAGACGCTATTTACTTGCGAGGAAGTGTCGCATTCACATTCATTTGAAGTGTAGACGAGGAATACATAACACTTCGCAATGAATATTACATCTTATCATGAAACATAGAAATGAGTTGCGATACCTTGTTTTAAGAAGCATTTGAACACTATTGCTTCGATACGTAGACATCTGCAAACGCTATTTCCTAGCAAGGAAGTGTCGCATATTCATCCATTGGAATCGTAGACGAGGAATGCATAACACTTCGCAATGAATATTATATCTTATCATGAAACATAGAAATGAGGTGCGATATGTCGTTTTAAGAAGCATCAGAAATCTATCCCTACGATACGTAGGCACCTGCAAACGCTATTTCCTTGCAAGGAAGTGTCGCATTTACATTAATATGAAGTGTAGAAGAGGAATACATAACACTTCGCAAATCATATTATATCTTACCATGAAACATAGAAATCAGATGCGATAGCGCGTTTTAAGAAGCATTAGAAATCTATTGCTACGATACGTAGACATCTGCAAACGCTATTTCCGAGCGAGGAAGTGTTGCATTTACATTCATTTGAAGTGTAGACGAGGAATACATGATACTTCGTAAATCATATTATATCTTACCATGAAACATAGAAATGAGATGCTATATTGCGTTCTAAGAAGCATTAGAACTCTATCCCTACGATACGTAGACATCTGCAAACGCTATTTCTTTGCAAGGAAGTGTCGCATTTACATTCATTTGAAGAGTAGACGAGGAATAGATGACACTTCGCAAATCATATTATATCTTACCATGAAACATGGAAATGAGATGCGATATCGCGTTCTAAGAATCACAAGAACTCTATTGCTGTGATACGTAGACATCTGCAAACGCTATTTCCTTGCAAGGAAGTGTCGCATTTACATTCATTTGAATCGTAGACGAGAAATGCATAACACTTCGCAAATCATGTTATATCTTACCATGAAACATAGAAATGAGAAGCGATATCGCGTTTTATGAAGCATTAGAACTCTATTGCTACGATACCTAGACATCTGCAGACGCTATTTCCTAGCGAGGAAGTGTCGCATTCACATTTATTTGAAGTGTAGACGAGGAATACATAACACTTCGCAATGAATATTACATCTTATCATGAAACATAGAAATGAGTTGCGATACCTTGTTTTAAGAAGCATTTGAACACTATTGCTTCGATACGTAGACATCTGCAAACGCTATTTCCTAGCAAGGAAGTGTCGCATTTTCATCCATTTGTATCGTAGACGAGGAATGCATAACACTTCGCAATGAATATTATATCTTATCATGAAACATAGAAATGAGGTGCGATATGTCGTTTTAAGAAGCATTAGAACTCTATCCCTACGATACGTAGACATCTGCAAACGCTATTTCCTTGCAAGGAAGTGTCGCATTTACATTCATTTGAAGTGTAGAAGAGGAATACATAGCACTTCGCAAATCATATTATATCTTACCATGAAACATAGAAATCAGATGCGATATCGCGTTTTAAGAAGCATTAGAAATATATTGCTACGATACGTAGACATCTGCAAACGCTATTTCCTAGCGAGGAAGTGTTGCATTTACATTCATTTGAAGTGTAGACGAGGAATACATGATACTTCGCAAATCATATTATATCTTACCATGAAACATAGAAATGAGATGCGATATCGCGTTTTAAGAAGCATTAGAACTCTATCCCTACGATACGTAGACATCTGCAAACGCTATTTCCTTGCAAGGAAGTGTCACATTTACATTCATTTGAAGTGTAGACGAGGAATAGATGACACTTCGCAAATCATATTATATCTTACCATGAAACATAGAAATGAGATGCGATATCGCGTTCTAAGAATCACAAGAACTCTATTGCTGTGATACGTAGACATCTGCAAACGCTATTTCCTTGCAAGGAAGTGTCGCATTTACATTCATTTGAATCGTAGACGAGGAATGCATAACACTTCGCAATGAATATTATATCTTATCATGAAACATAGATATGAGATGCAATATCTCGTTTTTAGAAGCATTTGAACACTATTGCTTCGATATGTAGACATCTGCAAACGCTATTTCCTAGCAAGGAAGTGTCGCATTTACATTCATTTGAAGTGTAGGCGAGGAATACATAACACTTCGCAATGAATATTACATCTTATCATGAAACATAGAAATGAGTTGCGATATCTTGTTTTAAGGAGCATTTGAACACTATTGCTTCGATACGTAGAAATCTGCAAACGCTATATC
>NW_027490963.1:0-25198 GCF_050948175.1 Xylocopa sonorina | reverse complement strand
TTAATATTTAAGTCTCATACTCGTATAATAAATAACTGAGACTTGATTTCAGTGCTTAAATAGTAAAGAATTATTAAATACTGTTGCAAGAGATATGCCATACAATTTGATTACTAATAGTAATTCGACATTACCAAGTTGGCTTTTCGAACGGGTGTGTCCAGCTCTTGTTTATCAACTAGCAGGTGAATCAAGCTCAGAGAGAAATGGATGTATTCGTGTTCCAGAGAATTATAAGCCAATAACGGTTAATAAGTATCTTAGAGAAGATACTACTCGTAATATGATTCAAGGTATACGATCGTAATGTGACGCGAATGCAAATTGTACAGTTTCACATATGTACTTTCTTCATTTAGTGTGGGCCTATTCAACGATCAGTATTTTAATAATCAGCCTCTGTGGTTTACTTGGTGTAGCTGTTATACCTTTTATGGGTAAAGTTTATTATCATCAGTTATTACAGTTTTTAGTAGCTCTTGCTGTAGGGACATTGTGCGGCGATGCTCTTATTCATCTGTTACCACACGTAAGATGTTACACTACAAGCGTAATTCTTTAACATAAAACATTAAATTATATTATTATATGAGAAAGAATTATTTTACTTTCAGGCAATGGTATCGCATGATCATGCTCATGAACGTATTCATGTCGATGTTAACGATCATGCCGAATCAGATCATAAAGAACAGCATAATATGAATATGTGGAAAGGACTAGTTGCGATGATGGGTCTCGCACTATTTTTTTTTACGGAAAAAGCTCTGACCTTAGTAGCAGAATGGAGGAAAATTCGACAACGGCGTAATAAGGTAACTCACGCTTAGAAAAAGAAATTAACAAATAAAACCATGTTTATTAGTCATGACATATTTGTGGAATATATTTATATATATTCCTAAATAACGAAAAAGTATTCATTATGTTAGCTTCCTTCGCGTGTTAGAGTAATGAGAGAAACCGATGGACCAAACAGTAATGTTGTTGGAGAAAAACTTTGTAAACACAAATATTCATCTTATCCATATTGTTATGGAGAAATTAACTCAGAAATTCAAGGTAGAATTCTTTGGTTTAATCGAAACTTTTAATTAGCCATTTAATGTCTTTTAAAATTGCACGTTTTGAGCAGTATCGAAAGTGATAATTACTGTGTCGTAAAAAGGATATTTATTGTCTAGATAATCATCATAATCGTCAGCATAATAATCATGAAAGGCCTCCTGTGATCGAAGAGGAAAAACCGTTGACGTCGAACTGCAACTCTGTTGCGAAAATCATGAACGATGTAGAAAAGAAACCAAACGAAGATTGGAGACTAGACGATTCAATTGTAAATACCAAGAAAAATGTCGATGGTGCCGATGTACCATTAAATGAATCGGAAAGTTATACCGTTATTATACGCGAGCATGAAACAAAACATCATGGTCATACCCATTCGCATGGTACTATTTAATTGTCGATACGATACGTATCATTTTATTTCTACTATATATCTATATATATATATTTCACTATAATCGATGATGCGATTTAAACATTTTTTATTTAGGTCACGTTCATTCTGCACCCGAGTCCATGTCGAGTGTTGCTTGGATGGTAGTAATGGGTGATGGTTTGCACAACTTTACAGATGGAATGGCCATAGGTGCTGCTTTTTCAGCGAATATAGCGGGTGGTTTTTCGACGGCAATAGCTGTGTTTTGTCACGAATTACCTCACGAAATAGGTATCGATTAAATAGTTCCTCGAATATCCTTGCTACTGCCGATGAAATTGTTTACAATTTGTATCTGAATATTATCTTTTTTGTTTTAAATAGGAGATTTTGCAGTTTTGTTAAAAGCCGGGATGAGCGCAAAGCAAGCAGTATTTTATAATCTGTTATCCTCTGTACTTTGTTTGTTCGGTATGATATTTGGTGTATTATTAGGGAGTACTCCTGCTGTAAGCAGCTGGATGTTTGCTGCTGCTGCAGGAATGTTTATATATATAGCATTAGTTGATATGGTACGTAATTTATATCTTTTCATTGATATAATTAATGGAAAGTATAAATGAACTAGCAAATGTTTCGCTCAGATTCCAGAGTTATCCTCGAGTCACTCTGTCGAGCGTAGCTCCCAATGGCAGTGTATTTTGCAGGCGTTAGGGCTATTATGTGGCCTTGGAATAATGTTAATTATAGCGCTCTACGAACACGATCTTAAGAATATGTTCAGTGATTAAACTTACAAAGACTGACAACTTTTTGAACGATGGTAAGCTTTTACAGTACTTTCTATAGATATATATATATATTTAAAGTCGATCTGTGAGTTAATAAAATTTGATGTGCGTATCCTGACCCGATATTTTTCGTACGTTTAGCGTAAGATTTCGTGTAACAACATAGTTTGTTGTTAAAAACTTAAGAAGATGGAGTAAATGCTAAATGTTTTACGATATTAAGAGTATTCCGTGCACAAGAACAGATGAGCTAGCCAACTCGAAGGATGTTAGATAATTCAAACACAACGACAATATTTGAAGTATACTTATTGCGTTTAATCAATTCTAATCTGTTCTCATCGTATGGTATACAGCATTTCATTAAGAATTGCTCTATATGTGGTGTACTTTCGTATATTAAACAACTCTCATACTAATCATTCTTTCATCTTTTCAACAGCTTTTGAGAATTGCTGTGTTTAATTAAATAGTTAAATTACTTTTATTTTTAAAACTTTGGTGCTTATTACTCTCGAAATAGTTTTATATTATAATAATTGCTCTGCATTTGCACAGTGTCCTGAATATTATACTACAAAGAAAGTACATATATATATATATATATATATGACAAGTTTGTGTTTCAGTAACTAAGCTACCAAATAAGATGATTACTGATAATGCCACAGCATATTCTAGTTTTATGTAATTATAGATACGCTTGTGCACAAAGTAATTTCACGATGTATGAATGCAGATAAACAGAGGCGGTAAATCACAATTTATAGTGATTGGATATATTGAAATGTTAAAGTACCCTCATACTGCCACAGCAATTATTCAATTGGTGTAACCTACAATTGTATGTACATATCTGCATGTCGTAAAATAATACACGATTAAAACTTGCAAGCTAAATATTTTTAGTTGTACTTATGAAAAAGTTGAAACGTCTTCGATTCTCTAAAATAATATACTAAGTAAAATCTTTTCAATGTTGTATGATATTATTTGAACTAGCTGCATTTAGCGCGTGGTGATTACTCTGGTGAACTGAAAGATTCCTCTTTAAAATATGTGTCCTTTTTATATTTGTAAAAGTATCGTGCACGTTTTCTTTTCACTACTTAACGAGTGTACAGTTTAAAGAATCGAACGAAAAAGAACCTCATCTACTTATCATTGTAAGTTACTTATGACATTCATTTTGTTTGTATGTTAATAATTAAATGTCTTGTTCAATAATGATGTATTTTTTTACAGAAAATGTAAAAATTGAAAAAAGCGTTCTATTCTTGTAAGCGAAAATACTTTCTTAAATTATATCTTGTATTATTAATATCGATGTATTTGCCTAAATGAGTTGTGCTTTTTGTAAAAATTAAACAGCCAAGTATAAACGTTAGTTTCCAGAAACTGGTGTTTATATATTGTTACGTGTCTTTATTGAGAATCATATAGAAGATGAATTTTTCTTTCATTTCTTTGAGGGTTACACAATGGAAAAATGAAAATTATATATTTACAAATGAAAGCGATGATTGGCGATTGTATATACACACAAACGGGTAACCTAATTACATTAGTATATTCGGTACTTTGTTACGCGGAATAATACTTTCAAGTTCACATATTTCTTTTAACGTTCAGGCACTTAATGTACAATTATTAGTATGTAATGTAGCCGAAGGAAATTTTTAAGTATCACATGGCTCTTGAATTGTGCTATTTTTATATAGCTAATTGATAACGAATATATTAGGATCTTACTATCTGAAGTCACAGAAAGATAGTTTGTCACACAGAAACGACATCGTCTCTGTCACTCATCTGCGCTGATAAACTGACTGCTGTGTCCGTGCTAGCTTCGCTATTTAAACTTTCATTAAATGCTGGCTTCATATGTGCTGCATCGCGCATCTCCCTCATTAATCCCGCTATATCATCGTCCGGGTCAATTTCTTGAATTTCACCTACCACGTCAATTTCCATAGATTGATTATCCGTTGCTAATACCTCTTGAACTTCGGGTTTTGATTCTTTAAACTAGTAATCGTAAAATAATAATGGAATTACTATTGTTGCAACACTCTGATTACCCTCTCTGCATATTGGTACAAAAAGTAAATATAAAAACTTACTTTCATGGATTCTAATTTGCATTCAGGTGGAAGATTCATGTGAAAGACGCAATTGGTATCGAAAATTACAGGTACAGGCTCGTGGCATTCGATATCTGCTCGAACCGCTCCACACGCTTTAAACAAAACTTGATGTTGATCCTGTTAATATCATAAAGACGGTTTTTATAAAATCACTGCTTATTACGATATAATTTTACCTATAATAAAATCATTTTACTTTTAGGATATGTTTGCGGCAATGTTTTGCAGCAGGAAGGGTCCTTTCCCCACATTTTACTCCACCTTCTGTGAAGATACATTTTGATATGCTTGGTATTTTTTGCGTAGGTCCTTCAGTTGCCTGTAACGAATATGCGACTTTTATGTTTCGACGTTAGCATCATATGTTACATTTCTGGTATAAAATTTATAACTCGTTTACCTGTGCTCTACGTTCTAACGATTTCCTGTACAGTATACCTTCGACACCGCTTCGCCTATGATAACGATTTAAGGCTTTCAATTTCTCGTAAATCTTTTTTTCTTTCGCAGTTTCTTTTGGTTGATCGTGTATGCTGCATAACGTTTCCTTTTCCTTTTTAAGTGCGTGTAGATACTTTCGTCTTTTCTCTCGTAATATATATTTTAATCTTCTAAATTGATCTATGTACAGTGACTGTAGCCTAATAAGTTTCTCTCTTGCAATGTAGATCACTTCCTCGGCAGTAAAAATTCCAGCATGCCTTAAAAAATTAATACTAATGATTCAATAGAAATTACTGTTTCATCGTTTGCGAAAAGCAACTACCAAAAGGCAAGTAAGTAAGAACAAAGGAAGGAGTTTGAAATAATTTCATCGTTTAAATTTGCTCAAGCCAAAGCAAGCTAGCTGACATTCTACGGAAAGGAGTGAAAGCTGAAGTAGTTTAAGCATATATTTATATGTAAAGATATTTCTTACTTTAAAGGGTCTTCTTGAGCACTGTATAAACTTTCATTATCGCTATCATCGAGATAGTTTCCCCTTAAAGTGTCGTTCACTGTTACAGGTTCAACGTCGCTATCCGAAGAACTTGCATAGTCTAAGATACTACATCCACTCGCGTTTACTTTAGGCGCATCGATTTCAGCTGAAAGAATATTTGTAATAACAGATTGATTGTCTCATAGTTTGAAATAATTAATTCAATTTATGAAGACTTACCGAAAGGATCTAACGCTCTCACTTTCCCTTCCTCGTCTTCAGCATCATCGTTACCTGAATTTGCTTTCCTAGCATAGTGACTCAAATTAAGTAACAGCATCTCGGGTGTTTGCGGTAAAGAATGTCTGGCTGTGGACTTTATGCGTGCTACTTGAGCTTTCCTGGCATGATCGGTACAATAACTGTTGAAGAAATTAATTTTTCAAATTAATTTAAGGCATATCGTAATAAATAAAGTCGAAACAATACTTTAGATCAACTACACACGAAATGTCTCTTCTATCCAACTTTGGCGCAGGATTTTGGCATTTTCTACCGTTAGTATTGTACAAGAAGCTGCACTGTTTGAAAGGCGCAGTCGGATCCTCAAGAATATGCTTGGCGCAATAACTGTATCCCTCGAGGCAAGTTTGCGTACATTCGTAAGACGAATACGAACAAGTTTGCGTCTGTTTTAGCTTCTTCGTGGCGACAGTAGTCACAGGCATTGTTGTTTTTGGGATACGGAACATAACTTGCCTAAAAAACAAGTATAAAGTACGATATAGAAGAAGAACTTGTTGACATTGTTGTTGACTTGTGTACATTTCATGGAATACGTTTAAATGGTAATTTCAAATTTAGCGCGATAATTTGTATCGGAAATCAAAATAAATTCATTAGTTTCAATGGTTCGAAATAAATAGAAAATCAAAGGATATTTTAATTGTAAAATTCAAGAGAAAACGTAGTGTATAGTATAGATGAAAATATTTGTATTTATCATGTAAAATAAAATTGTAAGACGCGTAAGGTGGATTTGTAACAAGTGGTAGCTCGCCGCCATTTTGTATGTGAGATGTTGAATGAAGTCTCTCATTGATGTATGTTCGTATTTGAAAAGAATGAGGCGGATATGTGATTGGTTTTTGTGAAAATTGGAATGAAGGGAAACAAGCGGGACTTGAGAGAGCCGCGGAGCGTAATTTATTTAGAGACTTACTGTGATTCCTTACATAAAATCCTCTGAGAAGGAAAGACAGTGCCAACCGATTCACGCTTGTCACCGTCGACGCAGCACTGTTGGATATTCGAAGGGAAAAATAGATGGTAACGGTGAAACGTAAAATATTGACGATTGTGCAGTAAGTCTGAAGTTGTGTCAGAATAAATAATAAATGGTCGAGAGAGAACACCGAGTCCTTCGATAGGACCAAGATAACGGGGGACGGTACTCTACAGGGGTAACATTGGCTGCGTGCACATACAACTAGCTCAACGTCGGTTGCGTCACTTCCGGGACTTTAAAGCTCAAAATTGTAATTGATAAACTACGTGATTCATACCTATCGTAGACTGAAAAAGTTCAGGTAGGTTATGACGTTGGTCGTAAAATATTAGCAAAGTCAGATTTACGTTACGTACGCACGCGTGTTTGCTCCGTTAACCACCGATGCAACGTGCTCCTCGGGGGAAAAACTTTGATAGTTACTTCGAATTGAACGGCAGAGACTTATGGTATCTAATTGTGTCGAGGAAATTACTGCTTCTTGTGCAACACTGTGACACGTATCGTTAAATAATTTCCAAATGAAATGGGGTAAACTTTAGGAGGGCGTATACACGATCGTTGGACACCAAATAACCTTAATACCTCATTATATAAGATATCGTACAATTGTTTATTTTATTATTGCAATCGAACCCACCGAATTCTAACGATGGAAGAGTGGTACACTCCTTTTTATAACCAACCTCGTAACTTGCCAAAATAATTGGTAAATCAAGTTCTCTAAACGTGGTGTACGATCACGTACATACAACGTCGTGCTCTGAATTACGATGCATTTATTTAAACCTGTGAAAACTATCTATCGAAATTATCAATCGTCGCTGTGATGTACTAACGAAAAGTTCACTCTATTCGTTATGATTATGATTACCATGCGGCAAAACATTTTGTAAAATATTCAACAAATAAAACGTCCATAAAAATAACTTTAACGGTATCGTAAAGTTTCGTATCAACCTGTAAACTACGACAATCTAACGTCATACGCATGATATGACGAACGGAGGTAGAACGAAGCGTTCGAGGAATTTCTAAAGTTCATTTTTTTAATCTACTCCACGATTCCAAAGCAGCACCGTGAAGTTGGACGCGCATACCAAGCGACTCGAGAAAGGAAATAGCATTTCCGGAATTTGAAATGGCACGTCCGAACAAAGTGCGAGCCGAGTAAAGAATAAATGGAAGCCAATCGATGGAGGAAGAGCGACAGCTATCGAAGCTGGTAAAGTGTAAATGTTCTTCGAAAATAGATTCGACGACAATTGAGACGCGTGATTATGTTCGAGTGCGAAAATTTCACCGAATATGAACTTGGAGTGGAGTTTCCGGTCAGCATAGTGACGTGAAGTTGTCAACGTGTTGCTGTTGTGCGTTGCGTTCGCCGTGAAGTGCGCATCGTTAGTACCGAGTTGTGTGTACATATAAATGGCGGCTGACGAAAAATGGTACTTTACGAAAGAACAGCTTACAAACACGCCGAGCAGAAGATGCGGCATCGACGCGGATAAGGAACTGAGCTACAGGCAGCAGGCAGCAAATTTCATTCAGGATATGGGCCAGCGGCTCGTGGTGTATCCTTTTAACAAATGCATGTTCACTTGCGTGTTTCTCAACCTCCCTTTCCCCTTGTCCCTGTAATCATTTTCTCTCTGCTCGCTTTTTACTTTTACCACCCGTTCGAACAGTCCCGTACTGCTCTCCACGTTCACCTATTTCTCTCCTCCCTTTACGTAACCATTCTCAAACAGTACGAATTTCGAACCAACCCGTCAGATGCATAACGTGTTGTAAACATGAGTGACGTGCGAAAGAAGAGGTCACGCGTCATGATTACGATTCTCCATATTGAACTTCGTTATGTTAGCTGTAGCGTGCCATCAGTTTTCATATTATTCTCCTGTCCCCGGTATATCCACGGTCAGCTCTAAATAATCGTGAGTTAATCGAACCGCCATCCAGAAATTTCTTATCCAAAACGAGGCCAAAGAAAATAGGGTCATGGAAAGACAACATTGTTTGCCAAGTTTGACAGTACTACCAATACTGAAATCACAATTTCCGTTCATATTCTTTATGCAACTTTACCATTCTTCTTAATTATATCTCTAATTGTTTATTTGATTTATTTCGATACCATAGATTATTAATCTAATCTAATCTTCGATTACGGTCTCGTATCTCGCAGGCTTGCTTCTCGGCTAAGTAATTCGTCGAATCTTTATCGCTAAACTTTCTTCAGATTCTTCGTACAATAGTTAATAATACAAATACGATACTTTGCCTAGCATGTAGAAAATGTTTGTATTTTCTATAATATTTTTATGTTTCAGATACGTATTTGAAAGTCGTACATAAATGTCTTAGTTATCTCTCTTACCAAAAATGAGAACCTCAACCTAGCCTTTGTGTCATTTTTTATCGGTACAATGTTGTCATTGAAAAACGTCTCATTTTTAACGTCTGAATTTTTAAATATTTTCCTTCTAATTAGATAACAAATTGTCTCAGAAACGAACATTAATACAGTAGAGAATATAAATGAAGAAGATCTTGACTTAAATCAAATATTTTTACATTCATGTAATATACGGATTAAATAAAATTATTTACATATAATCTATTGTGCTCTCTATTTTTTAATCTTACCATATAATTTAAAGATAATCAAACAACAAGTAGCGCATCTCAATTATGTTTGTTGCTTCAACGTTTCTTTTATGTTTCTATTGTTTATTTGTATAGCATAATTTTAGAAAGTTGTATTCATAATTTTAGAAACGCTAAAAATGATTTAAAGATATATCTCCGGAGTAAGATAAATGTAACATGGTAGTTCATACATTGGTGTTTACTTAACGTTTTCCTTAACTAAAGAAATATAGGTCACAATTATGTATCAACACAGCAATAGTATATATGCACAGGTTCTACGTATTCCACTCGCTATCACATTTCCACAGGAATGCAATTGCAGCAGCAGCACTATTTTTGGCAGCAAAAGTCGAAGAACAACCGCGCAAGTTAGAACATGTTATCAAAATGGCACACATGTGTCTCCACAGAGATCAGCCCCCACCTGATGTCAGATCCGAGGTAAAATTAAGGGAATTAAGGGGAAAACACTATACATTTCTACCCATAAATAATGAATTCTAATAGTTTTAACGCGTTTGGCTTTTCTTTCCTCTTTCAGCAATACCTCGAGCAAGCTCAGGATCTGGTTTTTAACGAAAATGTCCTACTACAAACATTGGGGTTTGATGTCGCCATTGATCATCCCCACACGCATGTTGTTAGATGTTGTCAACTGGTTAAAGGTATATAAATTACGTCCGACGGGATGTTTATTTTCTTTCACCTTCTCCCGCGCGTGTGTTTCCTCGAGAAGATATCGTCACAAGTTTATCGTTATTACTTTAAATGAAACGACGAACAATAAAAAATTGTAAACTTCTCAAGATAAAAATTGAAAGAAGAATTTAACCGACGTATTGTAAATTTGTTTACAGCGAGCAAGGACTTAGCCCAGACTTCATACTTCATGGCATCTAACAGGTGGCTACACATTATTTCCTAGTATCTCTTACTCTTAGCAGTCTTCTGGTCAAATAGATGCCAGCTGGAGCATATTTCCAAGCTAAGACTGTCAGGCAATAGCCACTGGCGCAACATTCTGACCTATTTTCTTCTTCGAAAGCAAAGTAAACGCGAAATGAAAATCACCTGAAACTTGTCTCGCATTTGGAGCTCGCGCGAATCGATTCGTTTTTAAGTTGGATATTTCTAAGAGCATGCATGTAATTAATAAGGAAAGTTTAGTATATAGAAAAGTTTACTTTGATTTCATACTTTCACTGAATTCTAATGCGAATGTTTAAATGTCAACAGTAACTTTTGGGGAGGAATGTTGCGTTGCAGTCGCGGTAATGTCTGATTCTAAAGAGAACGTATGCCAAAGCGAAACGAAGTTTATTTCGTAAACTAAGTTCACGATGAGGATTGCTTAATTGAAGGTAAATGAAATATTCTTAAGGACTGATCGTTTTCTCTTACATTACGGTATATATTGTCCAGTTTTTATTTTTATATTTATATACACTTATTTTTAAGCGGTAGATGCACAAAACGAATTAAGAATGAGTGATACGAATGCGGAAGTAGCGTCAATGACGACGAGTGAATGTTAACAAATATTTAATAATCAACTCAAACTAAATGATTAGAGGCATATAATTAGATGAATGTGGTACGAGCATACTCTGGTTAGAATTCGTTCATGTATTATGCGATGAGTAATATTTGAACAAATAATAACCGCGACCGAATAATTAGTAATTAGTAAATCAAGCCTTAGCCTACCTCTGTTGTGTTACAAAGTAATTTGAACGTCGTCGTCTCTCTCTTTCTCTCTCTCTCTCTCTCTCTCTCTCTCTCTCTCTCTCTCAAATACATGAAATCTTAACGTTTCTTACAGTTTTAGTTCTCGATTCCATGTCTGTTTCCAGTATCAAAGTTAATTAAAATAAAATTGATTCTATCATGGGATTATGTTGGGGCAAACTTTGGTAAATTTGTTACGATACAACAGAGTATTGTAGGGCTTATATTTATAATTGTTAATACACAGTAAAATGTTACACGCGTATATTGATTTTAGCTATAGAAATAATGTCTATATAGAAATTTTTATCTAGAGCTCATCGCGAAAAAGTATTACATTAACATGTTCTATTTTTTTAACTGTTTTGGAAACGTACTCTTTGGAATTAAATTCCGTTTATGGAAGTGATAATTGGGAATATTGCAGTTGATTATCTTCAACGAATCGTAAGAAATTCGTCCTGGTTTTATCCCGATATTACCCATGTTTCATGGAACTAGTACTTCCGTTTTTATGGTACAGTTCTTTTTACACGCCCTGGGTTATATTTTGTAAAAAAGTGTTAACTAAACAAATGTTGTTATTCACGCGCCAATTTATGAGATAATTTTTTATTTTCAGTTTGCATTTAACAACCATGTGTCTGCAGTACAAGCCAACTGTAGTTGCCTGTTTCTGCATACATCTTGCTTGTAAATGGTCGAATTGGGAGGTGAATGTCATTAATATTATATTCCTTAATAGATTACCAGTTGAGAAATGTTTCATTCCTTTCATCTTTTTCTTCTTATGCGCAGATATAACTGTAATTATATATTTTTAGATACCTCAAAGTACAGAAGGGAAACACTGGTTCTGGTACGTCGACAGGAGTGTAACGTCTGAACTTTTACAAGAGCTTACCGCAGAATTCCTTCATATATTCGATAAGTGCCCGTCAAGATTGAAAAGAAAGATAATGAGCATATCCGCTAATCAAAGTCCAAGCATTAACCATCCTAGTTTACCGAATTCACCTTTCGTAAGTATTTGGTTTATCGATAGTAAATACTTTGCATCGTAGTAAACTAAACTTTGTTCGATAATTCTATTCAACCTTTGCTCGGATAGGATGCGGAACCTCGCAAGGTACAGTCTCCGGCGACGACGGCCGATGGTGGACTGACATTCCATACAAATCGACCTCATCAAACGGAGAAACAAGACGAAAAGAAACAAAATGTTCCTGCACCTGCAAGACCTCCTGTAGATTACCGGGAATATCGAGAGAAGAAGGAACGCGAGCGTATGGAAAGAGAAAAAGCACCGACGATAGCCGCGCAGGGTCACGCGTCAGACATTAAGCATCATTCGCATCATCATAAACCTACGTCTAGTACAAACGTGCTGAACAAACATCCGTTGTCTCTTGGGCAGAAGACGCTTCATCACAATCATCATCACAGACCAGATATCAAAGTTGGACAACCGGTGCCTCAAAGACATTCGAGTAGTACTCAAGCTAGGGAACCAAATCGTGATCCCAACAGGTCGAGGTTACCAAGAGAGTACAATTCGAACACTGGTACAAGTACCAGCAGTAATAGTAGTAGTAGTAGTAGCACTCTTCATTCTCATAGTCACGTGATACCGAAGGAACCGATTTTGGATAATTCTTTGACGGATTCCACTACTCACAGACCGGAGGTTGGAACGTTGCAGGACCCGATGTCTCACGGGAATATCCAGGAGAAACTTAGTAATAATAATCATAGTGTATACAGATCAAGTGGAGCGGAAAGTAAACACCAAGGACACGACAAAAGGATGTACGATCCGAGGCACAAGCCGGTAGAGCATAGAAAAGATAACGACCAAAAGCCATACAAATATCAGGATCCAACGAGAATCGATCGACAAAGAAAGTCGGATACGTTGGAGCAGAGGTGCGAAGAAGTCAGGAAGCTTATCGAGAAACCCTTACCTCCGCCTAAGCCGACGCTCGACGTACCGTATTCTTCGAGTACGCAGAAACCGTCGCATCATACGAAGTACAATCAGTCGGAAAAAATCCAGGCCAGCACCGGCGCAGTCCTGACCGATGCGAAACTTGCGAGTAGTAGTAGCCAGAGTTCGCTCGCGCAGGAAAAATCGCCGACCAGCTCCGGTTCGACTTTATTGCTTAATCAGAAATCGTTGACTTCGAAGACGATGTCGAGCCAGCATACGGCTCACGGTGTGTCCCAGATATTGAAGGATACGATTAAAAATGGTAGCTCTCAATCGTCGAGTTTACCGTCTTTAAACAACGTGGACGATCCGAAAACTGAAAGGCGACTACGGCACGACGACATGGAGAAAAGTTCATCCGACGCCCAACAGTGCGTATTACAAACCCCTCCTAGCAAGCCCAAATCGCTGTTCAGTCCGGAAAAAGTACCAACGCCTCGAGAAACTCATTCGCAGAGGCCTAAGACTAAACAAAAGACGCCGCCATCGGCTGCAAAAGTTCCTAAACAACAAGAACGCGTATCGGATACGTCGATAGGCTTTAATTTAGTATCACCTTTCGCGAGTCCGCCAGGCCTGCAACAGCACGAGACACAATCGAACAAACGAACGGCCAGCGATGCTTCTGCGGCGTCCCATAAAAGGCATCGTACCGGCAGTACCAGCGAGGGTGGACAGCAACAGGTGAAGGCAAAAATGGAGGATACGTCCAGTTTCGAGGCCGCTAAAATGCTTGGTAGGGTACCAGAGCTCATACAACCCATCAGAGACAATCCATCGGCAAATGGCAGAGCCACTCAAATCGCGAATGACATGAAACCACCGGAACTTATCAAACCGTTCGACTCTGAGCCAACGATATCGCGTTACGGAACTGCACCAGTGCAGCAACAGGTATCGTCGAATCAGCAGGGCTTGACAAACGGTATAGATATTGGTTTAACGAAACAAGAGCCTCAGGAGTTTCAGAGCAAAAAGGAACCCTTCAAGACGGACATACCGATAAGGGCTGAGCACTCGCAGGTAAAAGGTGAATATTTATCGCCAATGAAGTCCGCTCAAAGCATAAGCGCTTTGCTTCAGGAACCTTTAGCGCCGATGCCATCGTTACTTCAGAATATCCAACAATTTAGTCAAATACCGTCGCAAGTCCATCAGGAGCAGTTTCAGCAGCAGCAGCAGCAGCAGCAATTGCAGCAACAGCAACCACCGCAACAGCAACAACAACAACAACAACAACAACAACAACACCACCATCAGCCACCTATATCTCATTCGATGTCGCTCACGCATCAAGACCCTGTTCAAACTCAATGCCTGCCTCTGTCGTCTGTTAACAGCGAGCCTATGATCGCTTCGACCGTCGATATAAGCGCCATTTCCGGTCCTATACAAACCAGTACAGAATCGATCCTTTCCATACCGACGTCGACGACGTTGACCACCGTCGTACCGCCCGCGGAGGAGAAGCGATCGGAGCACCACAAGAGCGAGAAGAAGAAGAAGAAGGACAAACACAAACACAAAGACAGAGAGAAGAGCAAGGACAAACACAAACACAAGCATAAAGACAAAGACAAAGAGAAACATCGAGAGAAGGATAAGGAGAAGGGAGGAGAGGAGGCTGTAGCCGCGGTACCTATCAGAATTACTATTCCTAAAGATAAATTAAATCTAAGCACAGAGTCGACAGGGAGCATCGGTGGGAGCGCGGTGGCAGCCGATAAGAATAAATCGCCGCAGAACATCAAGATAATTATCGCGAAGGAGAGACTGAAGGGGACGAACAGTGTGTCGAGTTCGCCGGCCCAGTCCGTCGTCCAGGCTCCGTTGAAGATAAAAATCCGCACGGATATCATCTCGAGGAGTACGGGGGCACCGTCGCAGACGAGCAGCTCGAGCAGTATCGTTCCAGAGTTCGCAGCGGCCAACGCGGAGAGCCGTAAACGCGAGCGTACCGAAATAAAGGAGTGGCTAACGACTTCTGTCCCACCAACGAAGAAGCAATCGCAGGTTTCGTCGGCGGGTTACGGACAACACCGGCCAGGCGAACGGCAGAACGGCAGACACTATAACTCGGGCAGCAATAACAAGGTACGTGGAGGCGGTAGAGGCGGCCGCCAGTATATCGGGCGTGGTCCACCACCAGCAGGATCGGCGGGCCATTACAGTGCTCCCGGGCAGCGCGACGGCTACTATCAACAAGACACCTACAGTAACAATCCCCGTAATCCCCATCATTCCCATCCCCCGTCCGCTCGCGGCGATCCAGGCTACCCGAGGGCCGCCCACGTTAATCAATCGCAACCGGATTCTTATTTCTTTCCCAATTACCCGCCACCCTCGATATACAACCACGCCGGATACATTTTCGATACCGTCATGTACTATTCCCAGTATCAGCAACAATACCCAATGTATCCGGCGGGTAACGTCATTATGACGTCAGACGGTGCCATCGACACGTCCGTGCCGCCACCGTCCTTACCGCCGAACATGCGACAAAATCAGAGCATCATCCCGGTTGCGTCTGCCCGGCAGGAATCCAACACACCACCACCGTTGCCGAGCGGTCCTCCTCCTAGTTCCTCGCCACCTCCGCCTCCACCTCCGGAATAACGTTCGTACGGAAATCCTGTCTTGTAGTGGACTTGAGAGGTACTTTTCATAGTAGCGATAGCCGACTCCAGCCACTTTTTCTCTCTCTTTTTTTTCTTTTCTTCTCTTTTCTTTTCTTTTCTTTTCTTTTCTTTTCTTTTCTTTTAGCCTTCTCTCTTTTCCCCTTCGCCTATTCGATTGCCTCGCGGGGGGCTGTTCAACACTCGGACTCGAGCATCTTTTGCGCTCTCCCTCTCGAAGAGGAAACGAGAAAAAGAAGTGGCTGGAGATTCCGGTAGAATCGATCTTCGATCTTGAAGAGATGTACACTTTTTTCACCTTGCCTCTATCCTCTCTTCTTCTCCTTTCCAGTTTGTGAATGGTAGAAGTAGCAGCATGGTATCGTACGATCTCTATTCCATCTAGTGTTACAAATTACCACTTTGATCTTTCCACCTTTGTACCTGTAGCGCATCTCCTTACAGTAGTTAATGAGTGTGAGAGCCTCCCATCCCCTCGTTCGAGGAATTAAAAGAACAGAAACCGCAAGTAACTGCATCGGGAAGACGTCGATCACGCGCTACGCGTAGATAGCCTTGTTTCGTGTTCCTTGTCGAACGAATTGACTATTTATTCGATTCTATTTCGAGAGATACGTACAAGGTAAGGTCTCCTTGGATTTTGAAAAAGTAATGTAACTTCGAGGCGGCTACTTTTCTCTATTTTTTTTTTTTTTTTTTTTTTCAAACGTAAATAGTTGTTCTTTTTCTTGAGACGACAAAATTTTCTTTCGGCGTTTCTTGGCTAAAAAGAAAAAACGGGTACAAGGGAAGGAAGAAAACGTTGTCGCGAAGATTCGTGGACGAAACACTGCCAGATCAAAGATGAAGGGGTAACTACTATGTTTTGCGTTGAGGGTCAAACGGTTGATAGATTTTAATTAACAAATGCTCAATTGTAGAGATCGAGAAAAGGAGAATATTCTTTTTTTATTCTTTTTGTTCCTCTCCTTTATAAATATATATAATATACGTATATATATATATCACGATAACGAGGAGTGAATATTTAAAAAGCTACTTTGACGAGCGAACAAGTTGGGTGGAGTAGTCGATGAAAACTTCCTTTGCTGGCAAAGGGTTCCGAAGAAAGGGTGGTATGCGGAATGTTGCGTTCGCGTAATCAAATTGTCGTATTTGAAAACGGGTGTAAATGGCTCTAGGGAAAACTTAAAAAGTTACTTAAAGGAAAAAGGAAAAAAAAAACAGAACAATGTATCGTATGCAGTGGAAAAGTGGTGAGAGTGGCTCGGAGAATATAAGTGTAATATTAATACGAATTTGGAAGTGTACGTTTTTGTAAAAGTACTATACATAATTTTGTTGGAACTAACACATTGTATCGCATTGTCATTGTTTTTATACGCGGATGAATATATTAACAGGATTCTTTCCGACTAACCCTTTGCAGTCCTATTTTATTTTCTCGCTCTATCATGCGAACCAGTCGAGGCTGGCCAATTTTTTACTACGCTTTCTTTACGTTCACTACTGTAATCCCTTTTCTTATTCCGGTACCGAAATCGCGATCTTTAAACGGAGTACGCGATAAGTTAAGAGATAACATTAAATTGTCGCGAGACTTACTACTGCAAGGAACGCAAAGGGTTATTAGAACGCGGTGGGCTTCTTCGCGAACGAACAAAGTTGCATCAGAGTGTAAAATAGTTTTGCAACAACGAAAAATTGTTGGCGCGACGACACGGAAGGTCTTACTTCTGCCACGGCTGTCTTTAATTGTTTCGTGATATCCTATTTATACGTCTTTCTCTTTAACAATGTCGACACGTTTGCTCCACGTTCCTGTAACGTGACGCAAAAGAGAACCCGACCTATCGAAAGAGACGGATTACAATTAGGATCATCGTGAAACGACAAACTGTATAGAATCTTCTCTCACTGTTAGTATACGATGATTGTAGACATGTTAATTTTGCGTTATCTTTTTATCTTTTTTCTTCTTTTTTTTTTGTGGTTCCATTTGTCTCTCGTATCCGAATTAGAACGCTGTTACACTGGAAAGTGTATTTTAGGCATTTTTGTTCTTTTCTCTGTGAATTTCGACGTATCCGTACGGAAATTTCAGACAACTTTTATCGAGTTTTGAAGAGACGACTCGTTGAGTTTCTAACATTTCGACGAAAAGACGATCACTTTTTTTCATTGAGCGCGTCGAATCGAGGAGGATTCGGCGATTAATAGAGTTAAGGATTTTCCTACCTAAGATTTTATTTTTTACATTCTCTTGTACAATGCTTCGAGCTCGATTGTCTTTAGTGTACGTAGATTGTTTTTTTATTTATTTGGAATACCGCGGCCCGCATAGTTTCTCTTTTTTTTTTTTTTCTTTCCTTTTCTTTTAATTCTTATCAGTACATCATTTACGTCTTGTATGATGCATATATACACGTGTGTAAATATGCAACGCAAAGTAAGAGTAATGATTGATATAAAATAGATATTATCTCAGGAACGTGTCAAAAGAGAGCGAGAGAAAGTGTGATTAATATATTACAAAGTATAGGATCTATTAAGAATGCGTTTATATATTTACATAAAATACATAGACACACACACACACACACACACACCCATACACCCACAAATCGGACGCGTACGCGCGTGCATTGTGATTTGCCATTGTGACAAGACAGGAATTTAATCATGCCGCTAGCGTTACGGCGCGTTGATGTAATTGTTGTTATTGTTCTAACTATTGTCGCAATTAGTATCTAGTATTTTCAAGTTGGACCGTTACGTGTGTACTGTGCGATTGCTATGACCGTTGCCTCCTTTCAGGCTTCTCAGTGCAAAATTCTCTCTCTGTTCGATTCCTCCACGCGAGGTCAGCTCGCGTATAAAACGATGCGCATTGTACATAGAAATTTGCACGGCAGAAGAGATTATTTTTCAAAGGCACATGCGTAATCATTCGAGTTCGTCGTGGGCCTTAAGATTTGTACGTAACCGAAGATCGAGACGAGAAGAAGAGAACATTCAGGAAGAATCTGCGCTTCGATCTAGATTTTATCGAAAGTTAACCTTTTTTTTTTATTTTAAGAAACCTGTCTTTACGTTGTACTTGGATTGGATTGGAACGATCGCTCGATGCATGCTTTCTTCTTCCTGAATCAGTTCGGAACGAGAACCTCTTAGTCCTAGCCTTATTCGAACGATAATAATTATGTAATCGAAAATGGCATTGTAAAACGGAAGGAAGATTCGTAGGACAGGATTCGTAGCAGCATCGGATTGTGATTCGTTAAAGAAAAGAAGAGGCTACGAGAAATCAACAGGATCGGCCTAGTTAAAATTGTGCAATTGTACAAGTCGTACGAAGACAAAATAATTGCTAAGGTAAATTATATAGGTTTTTGTACTCTCCGATAGTGAACAATTCAAAGAGAGTTATATATACATAAATATAAATATAAATATAAATATATATATATACATACATACTTATATATATTTATATTAAATATAATAGTGATAATAATACACGAGCCCACGCATGTGACCAGCGATCATAAATAATATAAAATTTACGAATCGATCAGCTATATATAGAAGAGAAACAGGAGATGTGTAACATTGCGAACACTGCATCAATACTGTACACAATGTATATTTCCCACTTGTCGCGTACGTTACCTGTTTTTTTTTTTTTTTTTTTTTCTTTTTTTTTCACTTACGATAAACACCTGCGTTTACGGATGTTGTCGAACGTAGAATTCTTAGATGAAACTTGCGAAACTTTCATTCATTATGAATCACTGTCGCTTATTTTGTTATCATTGTATGATACACTACTGTTCACTGGATGGATCTTTATCATTGTACAGATATATATATATGCGTAACGCGTTTCAAGTGCACCAAGAGATAAAACGGAGCTGTTGATTTATTAGAAAACGCAGGTGCTTACGTCGTACTATTCTAAAATGAAACTGTGTTACAGGCCACAGTTATGGTTACTGATTAGATATTAAATCAGGGATCGTACGCGTCACGTGTTCGACCAAGAAAAGAATTAAGCATCGGAAATAAACGTTCTGTGGAAACGAAAAGTACCTTAGTGATTATTTTGTCTCTTTCTTAACACACCATACAATAAATATATGTATGCATATACGAATATCATCAGCTGTGCGTGTATAGACGTATATATATGCATATATTTCAGATATAATATCGCACACCATCTCGCCGCATCTTTTTGTGTACTAACATTATATATCATAGCTATCAGTATGTAATAAGATTATTATCATATGTGTAAAAGTCTTCATTTATACGCGCATCATAGATGGAAGCGAACAGTTTCCAGTACGGGAGGCACACATGTTGTTGTTTGATTTTATTCGCTTGGTGGAGGGTACCATGAAGTTTGCCCATGTTGTATCGTCTATGAAAACGTCGATGCTATTGTTGTTTGTCACGAGTGTATTGTGTGCGTGTAATTTTGCATGAGCATGCGCGCGGTAGCAAGCTTTTCCTGTTGTATGCATGTATTCAGTTTTTAAGGATTCTGCTTCAATTTGCGTTTCATTTCATCCTTTGCCAGCGTCCCTTCGACCTCGAGGGAGACCACGATTAAAGGAGAATTAACCGCGATTAGCAAACCTCTTTCCATCTTTCTTTTATTCAGTTGCCATTGCGATTCTTCTCTCACCAGAGCGTTTTTTTTTTTTTTTTTTTTTTTTACTATATATTCAACTGAATACCTGCAAATCCATTCGTACAATTGTGTACTTGCCACCACTTGATTCTGGCACGACCGATTAACATCTCATTAATGTCACATTTCACAACAGATCGACCTAAAACGTTCCTCCTTTTCGGTTTCTCTCATAACAGATACCGTAGAAGAAAAGAAAACACCACCGTTAGAAATGGAGAACAAGTTTCAATATTCCGTATATGGTTTACATAGAGAGCGATTTCCTTTTTATCGATTCTTCATATATTCTTCTTCTTCTACTTCTACTTCTACTTCTACTTCTTCTTCTTCTTCTTCTTCTGAGAGGCGTTGAAAATATCGAGTACCCACAATTGTATTTGTATTTTCAGGAGAAACACACGTCTAGCCACCACAAAAGTTCCAGCAAGTTATCGCAGTCTCAGCAGTCACACGCATCGTAGTATCAGGACATCGATAAAAGAAGATATCGATAAAAACAAAAAAGCCTTCAGGGAGCCCTCCGAAGTGACCTGATCGAGATCCACCCGAAAGGAGGAAGTTCGTCTCGTTTTGCTTCTTCTTCGTCCTTATCGAGACTCGAAGGAACGCAAGCTTTCGTCGTTCTCCTCGTTTCTCATAATCGTCCTAAATGATGAAGAGGAAAACTAAACGAATCTTCGTAGCCGTTTATCGCAAGTAACGCTCCCTCAAAGTTCACGGCGCGGGAGGAACAGTCTTGCTTCGAAGATTACACAATTCCAAAAAAAAAAGACGCAAGCTTGGCGCCTTACGTTAGCCAAAGTTTAACGTAAAGCAATTATCAGTAAATGCTTTCGACTAGGGAAAAAGTAAAGAGAGAGAGAGAGAGAAGAAAGGAAATTAATATTCTTACTCAGGTGAAATTAGATACGCGATAAGTTAAGAAGAAAGGAAATTCACTTCGTCCTTGGTCATTGGATTACGCGACTGACTTTCACTCTACCTGCGACATGTACAAGTTGCCGTTTTTTTCTTTTTTTTTTTTTTTTTTTTTTTATTGAAATATCTTAGATTAAGATGTAAGAAGAATTCTTTTCTTCCACCAAGTGGGAACGATCGAAAGAATTCCCCTTGCATCGATACGGTCTGGCCCTCAAGAATAACTTGAAAGTTCTACTTGTACGATATTCTATGCCATTTACGCAAGAACGAGTGGTATATCGAGTACAACGTTTGAACGTTGTTATTTATTACGATTAGCTTCGTTTCTTCGACGATTATCGTTGAAACCTCTCTGTGTCGTTTGTCGAAGCGCGATAGAAGATGCGATAATTTTAATTTTTAAGAGTTAGTACTATAATAATGATACCTTCCTTTCCATAATGAAACCGTACGTCGAACTTTTGGTATCGTCTCGAGGGCTAATATTCTGTTCTCTCGTCTTTTTATTTGGTATTCCATTAAACTGCCAGAACTTTCTTTGGAATCGAAGAGCACGAGACAATGAGATCGATAATTTCACAACTGTTAAATTGATCGTCGATCGGTTCGTTAGCGAGGGACGTTAGAAAACGGATTGAAAGTTCGACGAGTCGCGCATAGAAGAATAGCCGATAAGTTGTAGGTAGGAGAGAAGTTTTACTATGTTATAGAGTGCGATTGAGAGGAGTACAAATATATCGTGCGATGTTCTTACCGATGAAGCGAAAGGATACAATCACTTTAATTATACACTAAGATCTAGATCATTTTATTTGTCGAGACACTGACGATGATGCATTTACAACAAAGTTTCATTCGGGTTTGTCAAGCAAACGAAAATCATACAGAAATTGAATAGGTACGTTTATTAACGATTGATCCATTTTAATCAAAGTATAGAATATATAGCTCTCCATAGCTGTTACTCGTACAAGTTGTATCAAATATCTTAATGGGCCACCTTACCAATTGTTGTTTAGAGATGAATTTTCTACAGATTCTACAGTCCCTAACGAACGAATCGTTTGTTGCGAAGCAATGAAGGAAAAAAAAACTTGGTCCATGTCCAATGATATTTATTCGTGCCGTTTTGTTATGTACATAGCCGAAAGACCGCATAATATAGTAAGTAATTCGAGTTATACACTACCGCCACTTAGTATAAAGGACTATAGATAAACGATTAATATTATTGTCAAACTGTAAATAAAATTATTTTGTATGCCAAAATAAACCAAATGAATGACTCGATACACAACGGTTACAGAATCGCGTTAGACAGCACAGAACGTTCGTATTTAAAAGAACAGAGAATTGTCTAAGTTACAGTACGCGCGCAATGGCGCAAATATATAAGCGAGAGAGATTCCACATTAATTAATTAATTAATTATGTTCACTCGTTTCGAACGATAGGGAAAACACGGTTAATACTCGACTCGATTCTATTGTATCCGTAGGTGTTATTTTTTAAGAGGAACCGATTAAATAGAATTATTCGAACCGATATACATGGACGAGCGTACTGTATCACACACACACACTGGTTTTCACGCATATTTCGTACGAGCATTTGTTGCGTTCTCTTATCTTAAACCGAGCAGCTATATTGATAATATTAATATTAATATGAATTAACATTAAATAACGGTAATTATAATAACACCAACATTAAATAATGGTAACAATAAGAACGAAATACGGTGAACGCCTCTATCGTTTGTGAACTTTGATAAACGAATTCTTCTTTCCTGTGCATATCGGATCTCGTTCTACCGAGTTGTACGGCGACAAACATGTATTTATTGATTATTAACTCTAAACCGATCGAATGTAACTTAGATTCGTGGTTCTCGTATACAATTATCTACTAATGCCTTTGATGGGTTTGTTCAACGAAACGACAAAATCGGGAGGGGGATGCGAGCAAAAGGTATGTTAGCAATAAATGTTTCGACGCTCCTCGGCGCGATAAAATATCAATCATCCAGCTCATTCTTATTACGATTGCCGATATACAATAATTATGCCGAGCCTATTTTATTTTATCGTGTCGACACTATCATGTCGTGTTTTCTCGTATGTCCCGTAGCCGAGAGTGTTATTTACACCTTTTTCTTTTTTTCCTCTCCAATTTATTCTCTTGGCTCTGCGGTACAAACGACGTTTATTGCTAATTATTTTCCTAAAGTAACCGTAACGCAGCAGGTTTCACCATTTACCGCGAGTTCGGTGACACGCGGAGGGAGAAAGAAAGAGAGGAAATTATTAATCAAAGAAAATATTTCGATTATAGAAGCTTGTTGCCCCGAGGCGATTCTTCCAACGTCGAAACGGGGACGCCGCTTCGAATCGTTAGATCAAATTTAGATAGAAATTCTCGATTCAGACTGGAAAAAAAACTCTGCTTTTAGAGAGCGATTTCGTTTCTTTCTTCGGAGATTATAAACGAGCTCGAGTGTTTAATCGAGATGGAGAATGGAATCAGGTTTTTTTTAAAACAAGGTCCAACAGGAGATTGCCGAAAAATGCCGTGTCCGCGTTGTAAATAAATTTATTCTTAAGGACTTAAACAGAAGCGACGATACGTGGAGAGTGTATACTTATTATTATTATTATTATTATTATTATTATTATTATTATTATTATTATTATTATTATTAATTATTATTATCGTTTGCAAATCTTGCATTTGTATTTCACGCGTATACCACGAAGCCTGCGTAACGTGGATACACGCTCGATCCGGAAGTCGTTAGTCGTGGGAATACTCTTTGTAAAAAATCATAAGTAATTTTATATTAAAAGCCACAAATGATGAACCTTGCGAAGCTTATTTTATATACTGCTGTACGTTCAAGTATTTTGTTCTTTTTAAAAGAGATTACACTCCGATCAAAGTCTGTTGGTACCGTTTCTTTTTTTTTCTTTACAAAGACTTATTATTACTCTTAATACAATACGCGTTTAGTTCTTATATATATAGAAACGAAGGAATGAATGTTTAATAAATAAATACTTTTATTTTCTCTCTCATGACTGATGATTTTCAGGAGCCGAGTTAAAAAAAGTTATCCTCAATAAAGAGAGAAACAAGAGAATGATTAAAACAACCATTCATCTAATCTTCGTTATTTCACCTTTTTTACTCTCAAGCTGCATACTTTTCTGTAGTTTGTGTACTGTCCTCGCATTAAATGTTCTTCGTTTAAAAGTTTTCCGCCTTCTTTCAAACTTAAACATGCGTACGTGTACGCGTACGAGTTCTGCGAAAAGAAGAAGACAACACCTCTTTTTTATCTCCTCTCGGAGAGTGTACATGTGTCCATTCAGAAAAGTATATACAATCTGGAAATTATTATTCGAAAATATGCAAAAGTATTGTATCAAATTCGTCTGTAAAAATAGTATGTAGGTATAGGTTAATTCTTATTTGAAGCTAAAATTGCGCGTGCGTCTCGACAGAGATCTAAGGTTAAAAATGTGTCATAGATATCGGTTCCAGGTACACTTTGCGGTGTGCGACCGCGAACATCACAGTTTAGATTTCATCTACGTATCGTTTATCTTTGCGATTAACGGATATTTAATCAAAAATCTTTGGAAACCTCTATCTACACAAATTCCGGTTCAGAATACATTTCCTCCTTGAGTGATAACCTTATAAAAGCGTAATCAGGTAAATTTATTACCCTTAATTAACTCTTTCAACATTTATCCGCCCTTTATATAATTGCGCTCGCAATTATTACAATTATTTTTTATTCCATGTACTCTGAGAGCTATATTTAAGTACCAATTGTACTTGTATCAATTGAACTAATCTAATGATACATGTTATGCTTATACTTTTCAAATATTTAATCTGATGAATATATGCTTTATTGGTTCTAGAAATGAGTCACATCAACAGTTTGTGTCGTACTAGGTCCT
>NW_027490962.1:0-25327 GCF_050948175.1 Xylocopa sonorina | reverse complement strand
AAAAATTTGCGAATTTTTGTTTCTCTAATTTCTATGCTAAAAGATGCGCCTTGGAACGCTCTTTAAAATGCCGTTGGAATTTTTGATCTAGCTGCACGGGAAGTTACTTTTTTTTAAGTTTGAAGTTTCAAAAACACCCCAATGGGGGGGTATTGGGTGATTTTCGGAAAAATTTGGGAATTTTTTTTTCTCTAATTTCTATGCTAAAAGATGCGCCTTGGAACGCTCTTTAAAATGCCGTTGGAATTTTTGATCTAGCTGCACGGGAAGTTACTTTTTGTTAAGTTTGAAGTTTCAAAAACACCCCAATGGGGGGGTATTGGGTGATTTTCGGAAAAATTTGGGAATTTTTTTTTCTCTAATTTCTATGCTAAAAGATGCGCCTTGGAACGCTCTTTAAAATGCCGTTGGAATTTTTGATCTAGCTGCACGGGAAGTTACTTTTTTTTAAGTTTGAAGTTTCAAAAACACCCCAATGGGGGGGTATTGGGTGATTTTCGGAAAAATTTGGGAATTTTTTTTCTCTAATTTCTATGCTAAAAGATGCGCCTTGGAACGCCCTTTAAAATGCCGTTGGAATTTTTGATCTAGCTGCACGGGAAGTTACTTTTTTTTAAGTTTGAAATTTCAAAAACACCCCAATGGGGGGGTATTGGGTGATTTTCGGAAAAATTTGGGAATTTTTTTTTCTCTAATTTCTATGCTAAAAGATGCGCCTTGGAACGCTCTTTAAAATGCCGTTGGAATTTTTGATCTAGCTGCACGGGAAGTTACTTTTTTTTAAGTTTGAAGTTTCAAAAACACCCCAATGGGGGGGTATTGGGTGATTTTCGGAAAAATTTGGGAATTTTTGTTTCTCTAATTTCTATGCTAAAAGATGCGCCTTGGAACGCCCTTTAAAATGCCGTTGGAATTTTTGATCTAGCTGCACGGGAAGTTACTTTTTTTTAAGTTTGAAATTTCAAAAACACCCCAATGGGGGGGTATTGGGTGATTTTCGGAAAAATTTGGGAATTTTTTTTTCTCTAATTTCTATGCTAAAAGATGCGCCTTGGAACGCTCTTTAAAATGCCGTTGGAATTTTTGATCTAGCTGCACGGGAAGTTACTTTTTCTTAAGTTTGAAGTTTCAAAAACACCCCAATGGGGGGGTATTGGGTGATTTTCGGAAAAATTTGGGAATTTTTTTTTCTCTAATTTCTATGCTAAAAGATGCGCCTTGGAACGCTCTTTAAAATGCCGTTGGAATTTTTGATCTAGCTGCACGGGAAGTTACTTTTTTTTAAGTTTGAAGTTTCAAAAACACCCCAATGGGGGGGTACTGGGTGATTTTCGGAAAAATTTGGGAATTTTTGTTTCTCTAATTTCTATGCTAAAAGATGCGCCTTGGAACGCTCTTTAAAATGCCGTTGGAATTTTTGATCTAGCTGCACGGGAAGTTACTTTTTCTTAAGTTTGAAGTTTCAAAAACACCCCAATGGGGGGGTATTGGGTGATTTTCGGAAAAATTTGGGAATTTTTTTTTCTCTAATTTCTATGCTAAAAGATGCGCCTTGGAACGCTCTTTAAAATGCCGTTGGAATTTTTGATCTAGCTGCACGGGAAGTTACTTTTTTTTAAGTTTGAAGTTTCAAAAACACCCCAATGGGGGGGTATTGGGTGATTTTCGGAAAAATTTGGGAATTTTTTTTTCTCTAATTCCTATGCTAAAAGATGCGCCTTGGAACGCTCTTTAAAATGCCGTTGGAATTTTTGATCTAGCTGCACGGGAAGTTACTTTTTTTTAAGTTTGAAGTTTCAAAAACACCCCAATGGGGGGGTATTGGGTGATTTTCGGAAAAATTTGGGAATTTTTTTTTCTCTAATTTCTATGCTAAAAGATGCGCCTTGGAACGCTCTTTAAAATGCCGTTGGAATTTTTGATCTAGCTGCACGGGAAGTTACTTTTTGTTAAGTTTGAAGTTTCAAAAACACCCCAATGGGGGGGTATTGGGTGATTTTCGGAAAAATTTGGGAATTTTTTTTTCTCTAATTTCTATGCTAAAAGATGCGCCTTGGAACGCTCTTTAAAATGCCGTTGGAATTTTTGATCTAGCTGCACGGGAAGTTACTTTTTTTTAAGTTTGAAGTTTCAAAAACACCCCAATGGGGGGGTATTGGGTGATTTTCGGAAAAATTTGGGAATTTTTTTTTCTCTAATTTCTATGCTAAAAGATGCGCCTTGGAACGCTCTTTAAAATGCCGTTGGAATTTTTGATCTAGCTGCACGGGAAGTTACTTTTTTTTAAGTTTGAAGTTTCAAAAACACCCCAATGGGGGGGTATTGGGTGATTTTCGGAAAAATTTGGGAATTTTTTTTTCTCTAATTCCTATGCTAAAAGATGCGCCTTGGAACGCTCTTTAAAATGCCGTTGGAATTTTTGATCTAGCTGCACGGGAAGTTACTTTTTTTTAAGTTTGAAGTTTCAAAAACACCCCAATGGGGGGGTATTGGGTGATTTTCGGAAAAATTTGGGAATTTTTTTTTCTCTAATTTCTATGCTAAAAGATGCGCCTTGGAACGCTCTTTAAAATGCCGTTGGAATTTTTGATCTAGCTGCACGGGAAGTTACTTTTTGTTAAGTTTGAAGTTTCAAAAACACCCCAATGGGGGGGTATTGGGTGATTTTCGGAAAAATTTGGGAATTTTTTTTTCTCTAATTTCTATGCTAAAAGATGCGCCTTGGAACGCTCTTTAAAATGCCGTTGGAATTTTTGATCTAGCTGCACGGGAAGTTACTTTTTTTTAAGTTTGAAGTTTCAAAAACACCCCAATGGGGGGGTATTGGGTGATTTTCGGAAAAATTTGGGAATTTTTTTTTCTCTAATTTCTATGCTAAAAGATGCGCCTTGGAACGCTCTTTAAAATGCCGTTGGAATTTTTGATCTAGCTGCACGGGAAGTTACTTTTTGTTAAGTTTGAAGTTTCAAAAACACCCCAATGGGGGGGTATTGGGTGATTTTCGGAAAAATTTGGGAATTTTTTTTTCTCTAATTTCTATGCTAAAAGATGCGCCTTGGAACGCTCTTTAAAATGCCGTTGGAATTTTTGATCTAGCTGCACGGGAAGTTACTTTTTTTTAAGTTTGAAGTTTCAAAAACACCCCAATGGGGGGGTATTGGGTGATTTTCGGAAAAATTTGGGAATTTTTTTTTCTCTAATTTCTATGCTAAAAGATGCGCCTTGGAACGCTCTTTAAAATGCCGTTGGAATTTTTGATCTAGCTGCACGGGAAGTTACTTTTTTTTAAGTTTGAAGTTTCAAAAACACCCCAATGGGGGGGTATTGGGTGATTTTCGGAAAAATTTGGGAATTTTTTTTTCTCTAATTCCTATGCTAAAAGATGCGCCTTGGAACGCTCTTTAAAATGCCGTTGGAATTTTTGATCTAGCTGCACGGGAAGTTACTTTTTTTTAAGTTTGAAGTTTCAAAAACACCCCAATGGGGGGGTATTGGGTGATTTTCGGAAAAATTTGGGAATTTTTTTTTCTCTAATTTCTATGCTAAAAGATGCGCCTTGGAACGCTCTTTAAAATGCCGTTGGAATTTTTGATCTAGCTGCACGGGAAGTTACTTTTTGTTAAGTTTGAAGTTTCAAAAACACCCCAATGGGGGGGTATTGGGTGATTTTCGGAAAAATTTGGGAATTTTTTTTTCTCTAATTTCTATGCTAAAAGATGCGCCTTGGAACGCTCTTTAAAATGCCGTTGGAATTTTTGATCTAGCTGCACGGGAAGTTACTTTTTTTTAAGTTTGAAGTTTCAAAAACACCCCAATGGGGGGGTATTGGGTGATTTTCGGAAAAATTTGGGAATTTTTTTTTCTCTAATTTCTATGCTAAAAGATGCGCCTTGGAACGCTCTTTAAAATGCCGTTGGAATTTTTGATCTAGCTGCACGGGAAGTTACTTTTTTTTAAGTTTGAAGTTTCAAAAACACCCCAATGGGGGGGTATTGGGTGATTTTCGGAAAAATTTGCGAATTTTTGTTTCTCTAATTTCTATGCTAAAAGATGCGCCTTGGAACGCTCTTTAAAATGCCGTTGGAATTTTTGATCTAGCTGCACGGGAAGTTACTTTTTTTTAAGTTTGAAGTTTCAAAAACACCCCAATGGGGGGGTATTGGGTGATTTTCGGAAAAATTTGGGAATTTTTTTTTCTCTAATTTCTATGCTAAAAGATGCGCCTTGGAACGCTCTTTAAAATGCCGTTGGAATTTTTGATCTAGCTGCACGGGAAGTTACTTTTTTTTAAGTTTGAAGTTTCAAAAACACCCCAATGGGGGGGTATTGGGTGATTTTCGGAAAAATTTGGGAATTTTTTTTTCTCTAATTTCTATGCTAAAAGATGCGCCTTGGAACGCTCTTTAAAATGCCGTTGGAATTTTTGACCTAGCTGCACGGGAAGTTACTTTTTTTTAAGTTTGAAGTTTCAAAAACACCCCAATGGGGGGGTATTGGGTGATTTTCGGAAAAATTTGGGAATTTTTGTTTCTCTAATTTCTATGCTAAAAGATGCGCCTTGGAACGCTCTTTAAAATGCCGTTGGAATTTTTGATCTAGCTGCACGGGAAGTTACTTTTTTTTAAGTTTGAAGTTTCAAAAACACCCCAATGGGGGGGTATTGGGTGATTTTCGGAAAAATTTGGGAATTTTTTTTTCTCTAATTTCTATGCTAAAAGATGCGCCTTGGAACGCTCTTTAAAATGCCGTTGGAATTTTTGATCTAGCTGCACGGGAAGTTACTTTTTTTTAAGTTTGAAGTTTCAAAAACACCCCAATGGGGGGGTATTGGGTGATTTTCGGAAAAATTTGGGAATTTTTTTTTCTCTAATTTCTATGCTAAAAGATGCGCCTTGGAACGCTCTTTAAAATGCCGTTGGAATTTTTGATCTAGCTGCACGGGAAGTTACTTTTTTTTAAGTTTGAAGTTTCAAAAACACCCCAATGGGGGGGTATTGGGTGATTTTCGGAAAAATTTGGGAATTTTTTTTTCTCTAATTTCTATGCTAAAAGATGCGCCTTGGAACGCTCTTTAAAATGCCGTTGGAATTTTTGATCTAGCTGCACGGGAAGTTACTTTTTTTTAAGTTTGAAATTTCAAAAACACCCCAATGGGGGGTATTGGGTGATTTTCGGAAAAATTTGGGAATTTTTTTTCTCTAATTTCTATGCTAAAAGATGCGCCTTGGAACGCCCTTTAAAATGCCGTTGGAATTTTTGATCTAGCTGCACGGGAAGTTACTTTTTTTTAAGTTTGAAGTTTCAAAAACACCCCAATGGGGGGGTATTGGGTGATTTTCGGAAAAATTTGGGAATTTTTTTTTCTCTAATTTCTATGCTAAAAGATGCGCCTTGGAACGCTCTTTAAAATGCCGTTGGAATTTTTGATCTAGCTGCACGGGAAGTTACTTTTTTTTAAGTTTGAAGTTTCAAAAACACCCCAATGGGGGGGTATTGGGTGATTTTCGGAAAAATTTGGGAATTTTTTTTCTCTAATTTCTATGCTAAAAGATGCGCCTTGGAACGCTCTTTAAAATGCCGTTGGAATTTTTGATCTAGCTGCACGGGAAGTTACCTTTTTTTAAGTTTGAAGTTTCAAAAACACCCCAATGGGGGGGTATTGGGTGATTTTCGGAAAAATTTGGGAATTTTTTTTTCTCTAATTTCTATGCTAAAAGATGCGCCTTGGAACGCTCTTTAAAATGCCGTTGGAATTTTTGATCTAGCTGCACGGGAAGTTACTTTTTTTTAAGTTTGAAGTTTCAAAAACACCCCAATGGGGGGGTATTGGGTGATTTTCGGAAAAATTTGGGAATTTTTGTTTCTCTAATTTCTATGCTAAAAGATGCGCCTTGGAACGCCCTTTAAAATGCCGTTGGAATTTTTGATCTAGCTGCACGGGAAGTTACCTTTTTTTAAGTTTGAAGTTTCAAAAACACCCCAATGGGGGGGTATTGGGTGATTTTCGGAAAAATTTGGGAATTTTTTTTTCTCTAATTTCTATGCTAAAAGATGCGCCTTGGAACGCTCTTTAAAATGCCGTTGGAATTTTTGATCTAGCTGCACGGGAAGTTACTTTTTTTTAAGTTTGAAATTTCAAAAACACCCCAATGGGGGGTATTGGGTGATTTTCGGAAAAATTTGGGAATTTTTTTTTCTCTAATTTCTATGCTAAAAGATGCGCCTTGGAACGCTCTTTAAAATGCCGTTGGAATTTTTGATCTAGCTGCACGGGAAGTTACTTTTTTTTAAGTTTGAAGTTTCAAAAACACCCCAATGGGGGGGTATTGGGTGATTTTCGGAAAAATTTGGGAATTTTTTTTCTCTAATTTCTATGCTAAAAGATGCGCCTTGGAACGCTCTTTAAAATGCCGTTGGAATTTTTGATCTAGCTGCACGGGAAGTTACCTTTTTTTAAGTTTGAAGTTTCAAAAACACCCCAATGGGGGGGTATTGGGTGATTTTCGGAAAAATTTGGGAATTTTTGTTTCTCTAATTTCTATGCTAAAAGATGCGCCTTGGAACGCTCTTTAAAATGCCGTTGGAATTTTTGATCTAGCTGCACGGGAAGTTACTTTTTTTTAAGTTTGAAGTTTCAAAAACACCCCAATGGGGGGGTATTGGGTGATTTTCGGAAAAATTTGGGAATTTTTGTTTCTCTAATTTCTATGCTAAAAGATGCGCCTTGGAACGCCCTTTAAAATGCCGTTGGAATTTTTGATCTAGCTGCACGGGAAGTTACTTTTTTTTAAGTTTGAAGTTTCAAAAACACCCCAATGGGGGGGTATTGGGTGATTTTCGGAAAAATTTGGGAATTTTTTTTTCTCTAATTTCTATGCTAAAAGATGCGCCTTGGAACGCTCTTTAAAATGCCGTTGGAATTTTTGATCTAGCTGCACGGGAAGTTACTTTTTCTTAAGTTTGAAGTTTCAAAAACACCCCAATGGGGGGGTATTGGGTGATTTTCGGAAAAATTTGGGAATTTTTTTTTCTCTAATTTCTATGCTAAAAGATGCGCCTTGGAACGCTCTTTAAAATGCCGTTGGAATTTTTGATCTAGCTGCACGGGAAGTTACTTTTTTTTAAGTTTGAAGTTTCAAAAACACCCCAATGGGGGGGTATTGGGTGATTTTCGGAAAAATTTGGGAATTTTTGTTTCTCTAATTTCTATGCTAAAAGATGCGCCTTGGAACGCCCTTTAAAATGCCGTTGGAATTTTTGATCTAGCTGCACGGGAAGTTACTTTTTTTTAAGTTTGAAGTTTCAAAAACACCCCAATGGGGGGGTATTGGGTGATTTTCGGAAAAATTTGGGAATTTTTTTTTCTCTAATTTCTATGCTAAAAGATGCGCCTTGGAACGCTCTTTAAAATGCCGTTGGAATTTTTGATCTAGCTGCACGGGAAGTTACTTTTTCTTAAGTTTGAAGTTTCAAAAACACCCCAATGGGGGGGTATTGGGTGATTTTCGGAAAAATTTGGGAATTTTTTTTTCTCTAATTTCTATGCTAAAAGATGCGCCTTGGAACGCTCTTTAAAATGCCGTTGGAATTTTTGATCTAGCTGCACGGGAAGTTACTTTTTTTTAAGTTTGAAATTTCAAAAACACCCCAATGGGGGGGTATTGGGTGATTTTCGGAAAAATTTGGGAATTTTTTTTCTCTAATTTCTATGCTAAAAGATGCGCCTTGGAACGCTCTTTAAAATGCCGTTGGAATTTTTGATCTAGCTGCACGGGAAGTTACCTTTTTTTAAGTTTGAAGTTTCAAAAACACCCCAATGGGGGGGTATTGGGTGATTTTCGGAAAAATTTGGGAATTTTTTTTTCTCTAATTTCTATGCTAAAAGATGCGCCTTGGAACGCTCTTTAAAATGCCGTTGGAATTTTTGATCTAGCTGCACGGGAAGTTACTTTTTTTTAAGTTTGAAGTTTCAAAAACACCCCAATGGGGGGGTATTGGGTGATTTTCGGAAAAATTTGGGAATTTTTGTTTCTCTAATTTCTATGCTAAAAGATGCGCCTTGGAACGCTCTTTAAAATGCCGTTGGAATTTTTGATCTAGCTGCACGGGAAGTTACTTTTTTTTAAGTTTGAAGTTTCAAAAACACCCCAATGGGGGGGTATTTGGTGATTTTCGGAAAAATTTGGGAATTTTTTTTTCTCTAATTTCTATGCTAAAAGATGCGCCTTGGAACGCTCTTTAAAATGCCGTTGGAATTTTTGATCTAGCTGCACGGGAAGTTACTTTTTTTTAAGTTTGAAGTTTCAAAAACACCCCAATGGGGGGGTATTGGGTGATTTTCGGAAAAATTTGGGAATTTTTGTTTCTCTAATTTCTATGCTAAAAGATGCGCCTTGGAACGCCCTTTAAAATGCCGTTGGAATTTTTGATCTAGCTGCACGGGAAGTTACTTTTTTTTAAGTTTGAAATTTCAAAAACACCCCAATGGGGGGGTATTGGGTGATTTTCGGAAAAATTTGGGAATTTTTTTTTCTCTAATTTCTATGCTAAAAGATGCGCCTTGGAACGCTCTTTAAAATGCCGTTGGAATTTTTGATCTAGCTGCACGGGAAGTTACTTTTTTTTAAGTTTGAAGTTTCAAAAACACCCCAATGGGGGGGTATTGGGTGATTTTCGGAAAAATTTGGGAATTTTTGTTTCTCTAATTTCTATGCTAAAAGATGCGCCTTGGAACGCTCTTTAAAATGCCGTTGGAATTTTTGATCTAGCTGCACGGGAAGTTACTTTTTTTTAAGTTTGAAGTTTCAAAAACACCCCAATGGGGGGGTATTGGGTGATTTTCGGAAAAATTTGGGAATTTTTTTTTCTCTAATTTCTATGCTAAAAGATGCGCCTTGGAACGCTCTTTAAAATGCCGTTGGAATTTTTGATCTAGCTGCACGGGAAGTTACTTTTTTTTAAGTTTGAAGTTTCAAAAACACCCCAATGGGGGGGTATTGGGTGATTTTCGGAAAAATTTGGGAATTTTTGTTTCTCTAATTTCTATGCTAAAAGATGCGCCTTGGAACGCCCTTTAAAATGCCGTTGGAATTTTTGATCTAGCTGCACGGGAAGTTACTTTTTTTTAAGTTTGAAATTTCAAAAACACCCCAATGGGGGGGTATTGGGTGATTTTCGGAAAAATTTGGGAATTTTTGTTTCTCTAATTTCTATGCTAAAAGATGCGCCTTGGAACGCTCTTTAAAATGCCGTTGGAATTTTTGATCTAGCTGCACGGGAAGTTACTTTTTTTTAAGTTTGAAGTTTCAAAAACACCCCAATGGGGGGGTATTGGGTGATTTTCGGAAAAATTTGGGAATTTTTGTTTCTCTAATTTCTATGCTAAAAGATGCGCCTTGGAACGCTCTTTAAAATGCCGTTGGAATTTTTGATCTAGCTGCACGGGAAGTTACTTTTTTTTAAGTTTGAAGTTTCAAAAACACCCCAATGGGGGGGTATTGGGTGATTTTCGGAAAAATTTGGGAATTTTTTTTTCTCTAATTTCTATGCTAAAAGATGCGCCTTGGAACGCCCTTTAAAATGCCGTTGGAATTTTTGATCTAGCTGCACGGGAAGTTACTTTTTTTTAAGTTTGAAGTTTCAAAAACACCCCAATGGGGGGGTATTGGGTGATTTTCGGAAAAATTTGGGAATTTTTGTTTCTCTAATTTCTATGCTAAAAGATGCGCCTTGGAACGCTCTTTAAAATGCCGTTGGAATTTTTGATCTAGCTGCACGGGAAGTTACTTTTTTTTAAGTTTGAAGTTTCAAAAACACCCCAATGGGGGGGTATTGGGTGATTTTCGGAAAAATTTGGGAATTTTTTTTTCTCTAATTTCTATGCTAAAAGATGCGCCTTGGAACGCTCTTTAAAATGCCGTTGGAATTTTTGATCTAGCTGCACGGGAAGTTACTTTTTTTTAAGTTTGAAGTTTCAAAAACACCCCAATGGGGGGGTATTGGGTGATTTTCGGAAAAATTTGGGAATTTTTGTTTCTCTAATTTCTATGCTAAAAGATGCGCCTTGGAACGCTCTTTAAAATGCCGTTGGAATTTTTGACCTAGCTGCACGGGAAGTTACTTTTTTTTAAGTTTGAAGTTTCAAAAACACCCCAGTGGGGGGGTATTGGGTGATTTTCGGAAAAATTTGGGAATTTTTGTTTCTTTAATTTCTATGCTAAAAGATGCGCCTTGGAACGCTCTTTAAAATGCCGTTGGAATTTTTGATCTAGCTGCACGGGAAGTTACTTTTTTTTAAGTTTGAAGTTTCAAAAACACCCCAATAGGGGGGTATTGGGTGATTTTCGGAAAAATTTGGGAATTTTTGTTTCTCTAATTTCTATGCTAAAAGATGCGCCTTGGAACGCTCTTTAAAATGCCGTTGGAATTTTTGATCTAGCTGCACGGGAAGTTACTTTTTTTTAAGTTTGAAGTTTCAAAAACACCCCAATGGGGGGGTATTGGGTGATTTTCGGAAAAATTTGGGAATTTTTGTTTCTCTAATTTCTATGCTAAAAGATGCGCCTTGGAACGCTCTTTAAAATGCCGTTGGAATTTTTGATCTAGCTGCACGGGAAGTTACTTTTTTTTAAGTTTGAAGTTTCAAAAACACCCCAATGGGGGGGTATTGGGTGATTTTCGGAAAAATTTGGGAATTTTTGTTTCTCTAATTTCTATGCTAAAAGATGCGCCTTGGAACGCTCTTTAAAATGCCGTTGGAATTTTTGATCTAGCTGCACGGGAAGTTACTTTTTTTTAAGTTTGAAGTTTCAAAAACACCCCAATGGGGGGGTATTGGGTGATTTTCGGAAAAATTTGGGAATTTTTTTTTCTCTAATTTCTATGCTAAAAGATGCGCCTTGGAACGCTCTTTAAAATGCCGTTGGAATTTTTGATCTAGCTGCACGGGAAGTTACTTTTTTTTAAGTTTGAAATTTCAAAAACACCCCAATGGGGGGGTATTGGGTGATTTTCGGAAAAATTTGGGAATTTTTTTTTCTCTAATTTCTATGCTAAACGATGCGCCTTGGAACGCCCTTTAAAATGCCGTTGGAATTTTTGATCTAGCTGCACGGGAAGTTACTTTTTTTTAAGTTTGAAGTTTCAAAAACACCCCAATGGGGGGGTATTGGGTGATTTTCGGAAAAATTTGGGAATTTTTTTTTCTCTAATTTCTATGCTAAAAGATGCGCCTTGGAACGCTCTTTAAAATGCCGTTGGAATTTTTGATCTAGCTGCACGGGAAGTTACTTTTTTTTAAGTTTGAAGTTTCAAAAACACCCCAATGGGGGGGTATTGGGTGATTTTCGGAAAAATTTGGGAATTTTTGTTTCTCTAATTTCTATGCTAAAAGATGCGCCTTGGAACGCTCTTTAAAATGCCGTTGGAATTTTTGATCTAGCTGCACGGGAAGTTACTTTTTTTTAAGTTTGAAGTTTCAAAAACACCCCAATGGGGGGGTATTGGGTGATTTTCGGAAAAATTTGGGAATTTTTGTTTCTCTAATTTCTATGCTAAAAGATGCGCCTTGGAACGCTCTTTAAAATGCCGTTGGAATTTTTGATCTAGCTGCACGGGAAGTTACTTTTTTTTAAGTTTGAAGTTTCAAAAACACCCCAATGGGGGGGTATTGGGTGATTTTCGGAAAAATTTGGGAATTTTTTTTTCTCTAATTTCTATGCTAAAAGATGCGCCTTGGAACGCTCTTTAAAATGCCGTTGGAATTTTTGATCTAGCTGCACGGGAAGTTACTTTTTTTTAAGTTTGAAGTTTCAAAAACACCCCAATGGGGGGGTATTGGGTGATTTTCGGAAAAATTTGGGAATTTTTTTTTCTCTAATTTCTATGCTAAAAGATGCGCCTTGGAACGCTCTTTAAAATGCCGTTGGAATTTTTGATCTAGCTGCACGGGAAGTTACTTTTTTTTAAGTTTGAAATTTCAAAAACACCCCAATGGGGGGGTATTGGGTGATTTTCGGAAAAATTTGGGAATTTTTTTTTCTCTAATTTCTATGCTAAACGATGCGCCTTGGAACGCCCTTTAAAATGCCGTTGGAATTTTTGATCTAGCTGCACGGGAAGTTACTTTTTTTTAAGTTTGAAGTTTCAAAAACACCCCAATGGGGGGGTATTGGGTGATTTTCGGAAAAATTTGGGAATTTTTTTTTCTCTAATTTCTATGCTAAAAGATGCGCCTTGGAACGCTCTTTAAAATGCCGTTGGAATTTTTGATCTAGCTGCACGGGAAGTTACTTTTTTTTAAGTTTGAAATTTCAAAAACACCCCAATGGGGGGGTATTGGGTGATTTTCGGAAAAATTTGGGAATTTTTTTTTCTCTAATTTCTATGCTAAACGATGCGCCTTGGAACGCCCTTTAAAATGCCGTTGGAATTTTTGATCTAGCTGCACGGGAAGTTACTTTGTTTTAAGTTTGAAGTTTCAAAAACACCCCAATGGGGGGGTATTGGGTGATTTTCGGAAAAATTTGCGAATTTTTGTTTCTCTAATTTCTATGCTAAAAGATGCGCCTTGGAACGCTCTTTAAAATGCCGTTGGAATTTTTGATCTAGCTGCACGGGAAGTTACTTTTTTTTAAGTTTGAAATTTCAAAAACACCCCAATGGGGGGGTATTGGGTGATTTTCGGAAAAATTTGGGAATTTTTGTTTCTCTAATTTCTATGCTAAAAGATGCGCCTTGGAACGCTCTTTAAAATGCCGTTGGAATTTTTGATCTAGCTGCACGGGAAGATACTTTTTATTAAGTTTGAAATTTCAAAAACACCCCAATGGGGGGGTATTGGGTGATTTTCGGAAAAATTTGGGAATTTTTTTTTCTCTAATTTCTATGCTAAAAGATGCGCCTTGGAACGCTCTTTAAAATGCCGTTGGAATTTTTGATCTAGCTGCACGGGAAGTTACTTTTTTTTAAGTTTGAAATTTCAAAAACACCCCAATGGGGGGGTATTGGGTGATTTTCGGAAAAATTTGGGAATTTTTTTTTCTCTAATTTCTATGCTAAACGATGCGCCTTGGAACGCCCTTTAAAATGCCGTTGGAATTTTTGATCTAGCTGCACGGGAAGTTACTTTGTTTTAAGTTTGAAGTTTCAAAAACACCCCAATGGGGGGGTATTGGGTGATTTTCGGAAAAATTTGCGAATTTTTGTTTCTCTAATTTCTATGCTAAAAGATGCGCCTTGGAACGCTCTTTAAAATGCCGTTGGAATTTTTGATCTAGCTGCACGGGAAGTTACTTTTTTTTAAGTTTGAAATTTCAAAAACACCCCAATGGGGGGGTATTGGGTGATTTTCGGAAAAATTTGGGAATTTTTGTTTCTCTAATTTCTATGCTAAAAGATGCGCCTTGGAACGCTCTTTAAAATGCCGTTGGAATTTTTGATCTAGCTGCACGGGAAGATACTTTTTATTAATTTTGAAATTTCAAAAACACCCCAATGGGGGGGTATTGGGTGATTTTCGGAAAAATTTGGGAATTTTTTTTTCTCTAATTTCTATGCTAAAAGATGCGCCTTGGAACGCTCTTTAAAATGCCGTTGGAATTTTTGATCTAGCTGCACGGGAAGTTACTTTTTTTTAAGTTTGAAGTTTGAAAAACACCCCAATGGGAGGGTATTTGGTGATTTACGGAAAAATTTGGGAATTTTTTTTTCTCTAATTTCTATGCTAAAAGATGCGCCTTGGAACGCTCTTTAAAATGCCGTTGGAATTTTTGATCTAGCTGCACGGGAAGATACTTTTTATTAAGTTTGAAGTTTCAAAAACACCCCAATGGGGGGGTATTTGGTGATTTTCGGAAAAATTTGGGAATTTTTTTTTCTCTAATTTCTATGCTAAAAGATGCGCCTTGGAACGCTCTTTAAAATGCCGTTGGAATTTTTGATCTAGCTGCACGGGAAGTTACTTTGTTTTAAGTTTGAAGTTTCAAAAACACCCCAATGGGGGGGTATTGGGTGATTTTCGGAAAAATTTGCGAATTTTTGTTTCTCTAATTTCTATGCTAAAAGATGCGCCTTGGAACGCTCTTTAAAATGCCGTTGGAATTTTTGATCTAGCTGCACGGGAAGTTACTTTTTTTTAAGTTTGAAATTTCAAAAACACCCCAATGGGGGGGTATTGGGTGATTTTCGGAAAAATTTGGGAATTTTTTTTCTCTAATTTCTATGCTAAAAGATGCGCCTTGGAACGCTCTTTAAAATGCCGTTGGAATTTTTGATCTAGCTGCACGGGAAGTTACTTTTTTTTAAGTTTGAAGTTTCAAAAACACCCCAATGGGGGGGTATTGGGTGATTTTCGGAAAAATTTGGGAATTTTTGTTTCTCTAATTTCTATGCTAAAAGATGCGCCTTGGAACGCTCTTTAAAATGCCGTTGGAATTTTTGATCTAGCTGCACGGGAAGTTACTTTTTTTTAAGTTTGAAGTTTCAAAAACACCCCAATGGGGGGGTATTGGGTGATTTTCGGAAAAATTTGGGAATTTTTGTTTCTCTAATTTCTATGCTAAAAGATGCGCCTTGGAACGCTCTTTAAAATGCCGTTGGAATTTTTGATCTAGCTGCACGGGAAGTTACTTTTTCTTAAGTTTGAAGTTTCAAAAACACCCCAATGGGGGGGTATTGGGTAATTTTCGGAAAAATTTGGGAATTTTTTTTTCTCTAATTTCTATGCTAAAAGATGCGCCTTGGAACGCTCTTTAAAATGCCGTTGGAATTTTTGATCTAGCTGCACGGGAAGTTACTTTGTTTGAAGTTTGAAGTTTCAAAAACACCCCAATGGGGGGGTATTGGGTGATTTTCGGAAAAATTTGGGAATTTTTGTTTCTCTAATTTCTATGCTAAAAGATGCGCCTTGGAACGCTCTTTAAAATGCCGTTGGAATTTTTGATCTAGCTGCACGGGAAGTTACTTTTTTTTAAGTTTGAAGTTTCAAAAACACCCCAATGGGGGGGTATTGGGTGATTTTCGGAAAAATTTGGGAATTTTTGTTTCTCTAATTTCTATGCTAAAAGATGCGCCTTGGAACGGTCTTTAAAATGCCGTTGGAATTTTTGATCTAGCTGCACGGGAAGTTACTTTTTTTTAAGTTTGAAATTTCAAAAACACCCCAATGGGGGGGTATTGGGTGATTTTCGGAAAAATTTGGGAATTTTTTTTTCTCTAATTTCTATGCTAAAAGATGCGCCTTGGAACGCTCTTTAAAATGCCGTTGGAATTTTTGATCTAGCTGCACGGGAAGTTACTTTTTTTTAAGTTTGAAGTTTCAAAAACACCCCAATGGGGGGGTATTGGGTGATTTTCGGAAAAATTTGGGAATTTTTGTTTCTCTAATTTCTATGCTAAAAGATGCGCCTTGGAACGCTCTTTAAAATGCCGTTGGAATTTTTGATCTAGCTGCACGGGAAGTTACTTTTTTTTAAGTTTGAAGTTTCAAAAACACCCCAATGGGGGGGTATTTGGTGATTTTCGGAAAAATTTGGGAATTTTTTTTCTCTAATTTCTATGCTAAAAGATGCGCCTTGGAACGCTCTTTAAAATGCCGTTGGAATTTTTGATCTAGCTGCACGGGAAGTTACTTTTTTTTAAGTTTGAAGTTTCAAAAACACCCCAATGGGGGGGTATTGGGTGATTTTCGGAAAAATTTGGGAATTTTTTTTTCTCTAATTTCTATGCTAAAAGATGCGCCTTGGAACGCTCTTTAAAATGCCGTTGGAATTTTTGATCTAGCTGCACGGGAAGTTACTTTGTTTGAAGTTTGAAGTTTCAAAAACACCCCAATGGGGGGGTATTGGGTGATTTTCGGAAAAATTTGGGAATTTTTTTTCTCTAATTTCTATGCTAAAAGATGCGCCTTGGAACGCTCTTTAAAATGCCGTTGGAATTTTTGATCTAGCTGCACGGGAAGATACTTTTTATTAAGTTTGAAATTTCAAAAACACCCCAATGGGGGGGTATTGGGTGATTTTCGGAAAAATTTGGGAATTTTTTTTTCTCTAATTTCTATGCTAAAAGATGCGCCTTGGAACGCTCTTTAAAATGCCGTTGGAATTTTTGATCTAGCTGCACGGGAAGTTACTTTTTCTTAAGTTTGAAGTTTCAAAAACACCCCAATGGGGGGGTATTGGGTAATTTTCGGAAAAATTTGGGAATTTTTTTTTCTCTAATTTCTATGCTAAAAGATGCGCCTTGGAACGCTCTTTAAAATGCCGTTGGAATTTTTGATCTAGCTGCACGGGAAGTTACTTTGTTTGAAGTTTGAAGTTTCAAAAACACCCCAATGGGGGGGTATTGGGTGATTTTCGGAAAAATTTGGGAATTTTTTTTTCTCTAATTTCTATGCTAAAAGATGCGCCTTGGAACGCTCTTTAAAATGCCGTTGGAATTTTTGATCTAGCTGCACGGGAAGTTACTTTGTTTGAAGTTTGAAGTTTCAAAAACACCCCAATGGGGGGGTATTGGGTGATTTTCGGAAAAATTTGGGAATTTTTTTTTCTCTAATTTCTATGCTAAAAGATGCGCCTTGGAACGCTCTTTAAAATGCCGTTGGAATTTTTGATCTAGCTGCACGGGAAGATACTTTTTATTAAGTTTGAAATTTCAAAAACACCCCAATGGGGGGGTATTTGGTGATTTTCGGAAAAATTTGGGAATTTTTTTTTCTCTAATTTCTATGCTAAAAGATGCGCCTTGGAACGCTCTTTAAAATGCCGTTGGAATTTTTGATCTAGCTGCACGGGAAGTTACTTTTTTTTAAGTTTGAAATTTCAAAAACACCCCAATGGGGGGGTATTGGGTGATTTTCGGAAAAATTTGGGAATTTTTTTTTCTCTAATTTCTATGCTAAAAGATGCGCCTTGGAACGCTCTTTAAAATGCCGTTGGAATTTTTGATCTAGCTGCACGGGAAGATACTTTTTATTAAGTTTGAAATTTCAAAAACACCCCAATGGGGGGGTATTGGGTGATTTTCGGAAAAATTTGCGAATTTTTGTTTCTCTAATTTCTATGCTAAAAGATGCGCCTTGGAACGCTCTTTAAAATGCCGTTGGAATTTTTGATCTAGCTGCACGGGAAGTTACTTTTTTTTAAGTTTGAAATTTCAAAAACACCCCAATGGGGGGGTATTGGGTGATTTTCGGAAAAATTTGGGAATTTTTTTTTCTCTAATTTCTATGCTAAAAGATGCGCCTTGGAACGCTCTTTAAAATGCCGTTGGAATTTTTGATCTAGCTGCACGGGAAGTTACTTTGTTTTAAGTTTGAAGTTTCAAAAACACCCCAATGGGGGGGTATTGGGTGATTTTCGGAAAAATTTGCGAATTTTTGTTTCTCTAATTTCTATGCTAAAAGATGCGCCTTGGAACGGTCTTTAAAATGCCGTTGGAATTTTTGATCTAGCTGCACGGGAAGTTACTTTTTTTTAAGTTTGAAATTTCAAAAACACCCCAATGGGGGGGTATTGGGTGATTTTCGGAAAAATTTGGGAATTTTTTTTTCTCTAATTTCTATGCTAAAAGATGCGCCTTGGAACGCTCTTTAAAATGCCGTTGGAATTTTTGATCTAGCTGCACGGGAAGTTACTTTTTTTTAAGTTTGAAGTTTCAAAAACACCCCAATGGGGGGGTATTGGGTGATTTTCGGAAAAATTTGGGAATTTTTGTTTCTCTAATTTCTATGCTAAAAGATGCGCCTTGGAACGCTCTTTAAAATGCCGTTGGAATTTTTGATCTAGCTGCACGGGAAGTTACTTTTTTTTAAGTTTGAAGTTTCAAAAACACCCCAATGGGGGGGTATTGGGTGATTTTCGGAAAAATTTGGGAATTTTTGTTTCTCTAATTTCTATGCTAAAAGATGCGCCTTGGAACGCTCTTTAAAATGCCGTTGGAATTTTTGATCTAGCTGCACGGGAAGTTACTTTTTCTTAAGTTTGAAGTTTCAAAAACACCCCAATGGGGGGGTATTGGGTAATTTTCGGAAAAATTTGGGAATTTTTTTTTCTCTAATTTCTATGCTAAAAGATGCGCCTTGGAACGCTCTTTAAAATGCCGTTGGAATTTTTGATCTAGCTGCACGGGAAGTTACTTTGTTTGAAGTTTGAAGTTTCAAAAACACCCCAATGGGGGGGTATTGGGTGATTTTCGGAAAAATTTGGGAATTTTTTTTTCTCTAATTTCTATGCTAAAAGATGCGCCTTGGAACGCTCTTTAAAATGCCGTTGGAATTTTTGATCTAGCTGCACGGGAAGATACTTTTTATTAAGTTTGAAATTTCAAAAACACCCCAATGGGGGGGTATTGGGTGATTTTCGGAAAAATTTGGGAATTTTTTTTTCTCTAATTTCTATGCTAAAAGATGCGCCTTGGAACGCTCTTTAAAATGCCGTTGGAATTTTTGATCTAGCTGCACGGGAAGATACTTTTTATTAAGTTTGAAGTTTCAAAAACACCCCAATGGGGGGGTATTTGGTGATTTTCGGAAAAATTTGGGAATTTTTTTTTCTCTAATTTCTATGCTAAAAGATGCGCCTTGGAACGCTCTTTAAAATGCCGTTGGAATTTTTGATCTAGCTGCACGGGAAGATACTTTTTATTAAGTTTGAAATTTCAAAAACACCCCAATGGGGGGGTATTGGGTGATTTTCGGAAAAATTTGGGAATTTTTTTTTCTCTAATTTCTATGCTAAAAGATGCGCCTTGGAACGCTCTTTAAAATGCCGTTGGAATTTTTGATCTAGCTGCACGGGAAGTTACTTTTTTTTAAGTTTGAAGTTTGAAAAACACCCCAATGGGGGGGTATTTGGTGATTTACGGAAAAATTTGGGAATTTTTTTTTCTCTAATTTCTATGCTAAAAGATGCGCCTTGGAACGCTCTTTAAAATGCCGTTGGAATTTTTGATCTAGCTGCACGGGAAGATACTTTTTATTAAGTTTGAAATTTCAAAAACACCCCAATGGGGGGGTATTTGGTGATTTTCGGAAAAATTTGGGAATTTTTTTTTCTCTAATTTCTATGCTAAAAGATGCGCCTTGGAACGCTCTTTAAAATGCCGTTGGAATTTTTGATCTAGCTGCACGGGAAGTTACTTTGTTTTAAGTTTGAAGTTTCAAAAACACCCCAATGGGGGGGTATTGGGTGATTTTCGGAAAAATTTGCGAATTTTTGTTTCTCTAATTTCTATGCTAAAAGATGCGCCTTGGAACGGTCTTTAAAATGCCGTTGGAATTTTTGATCTAGCTGCACGGGAAGTTACTTTTTTTTAAGTTTGAAATTTCAAAAACACCCCAATGGGGGGGGTATTGGGTGATTTTCGGAAAAATTTGGGAATTTTTTTTTCTCTAATTTCTATGCTAAAAGATGCGCCTTGGAACGCTCTTTAAAATGCCGTTGGAATTTTTGATCTAGCTGCACGGGAAGTTACTTTTTTTTAAGTTTGAAGTTTCAAAAACACCCCAATGGGGGGGTATTGGGTGATTTTCGGAAAAATTTGGGAATTTTTGTTTCTCTAATTTCTATGCTAAAAGATGCGCCTTGGAACGCTCTTTAAAATGCCGTTGGAATTTTTGATCTAGCTGCACGGGAAGTTACTTTTTTTTAAGTTTGAAGTTTCAAAAACACCCCAATGGGGGGGTATTGGGTGATTTTCGGAAAAATTTGGGAATTTTTGTTTCTCTAATTTCTATGCTAAAAGATGCGCCTTGGAACGCTCTTTAAAATGCCGTTGGAATTTTTGATCTAGCTGCACGGGAAGTTACTTTTTCTTAAGTTTGAAGTTTCAAAAACACCCCAATGGGGGGGTATTGGGTAATTTTCGGAAAAATTTGGGAATTTTTTTTTCTCTAATTTCTATGCTAAAAGATGCGCCTTGGAACGCTCTTTAAAATGCCGTTGGAATTTTTGATCTAGCTGCACGGGAAGTTACTTTGTTTGAAGTTTGAAGTTTCAAAAACACCCCAATGGGGGGGTATTGGCTGATTTTCGGAAAAATTTGGGAATTTTTTTTTCTCTAATTTCTATGCTAAAAGATGCGCCTTGGAACGCTCTTTAAAATGCCGTTGGAATTTTTGATCTAGCTGCACGGGAAGATACTTTTTATTAAGTTTGAAATTTCAAAAACACCCCAATGGGGGGGTATTGGGTGATTTTCGGAAAAATTTGGGAATTTTTTTTCTCTAATTTCTATGCTAAAAGATGCGCCTTGGAACGCTCTTTAAAATGCCGTTGGAATTTTTGATCTAGCTGCACGGGAAGATACTTTTTATTAAGTTTGAAGTTTCAAAAACACCCCAATGGGGGGGTATTTGGTGATTTTCGGAAAAATTTGGGAATTTTTTTTTCTCTAATTTCTATGCTAAAAGATGCGCCTTGGAACGCTCTTTAAAATGCCGTTGGAATTTTTGATCTAGCTGCACGGGAAGATACTTTTTATTAAGTTTGAAATTTCAAAAACACCCCAATGGGGGGGTATTTGGTGATTTACGGAAAAATTTGGGAATTTTTTTTTCTCTAATTTCTATGCTAAAAGATGCGCCTTGGAACGCTCTTTAAAATGCCGTTGGAATTTTTGATCTAGCTGCACGGGAAGTTACTTTTTTTTAAGTTTGAAGTTTCAAAAACACCCCAATGGGGGGGTATTGGGTGATTTTCGGAAAAATTTGCGAATTTTTGTTTCTCTAATTTCTATGCTAAAAGATGCGCCTTGGAACGCTCTTTAAAATGCCGTTGGAATTTTTGATCTAGCTGCACGGGAAGTTACTTTGTTTTAAGTTTGAAGTTTCAAAAACACCCCAATGGGGGGGTATTGGGTGATTTTCGGAAAAATTTGCGAATTTTTGTTTCTCTAATTTCTATGCTAAAAGATGCGCCTTGGAACGGTCTTTAAAATGCCGTTGGAATTTTTGATCTAGCTGCACGGGAAGTTACTTTTTTTTAAGTTTGAAATTTCAAAAACACCCCAATGGGGGGGGTATTGGGTGATTTTCGGAAAAATTTGGGAATTTTTTTTTCTCTAATTTCTATGCTAAAAGATGCGCCTTGGAACGCTCTTTAAAATGTCGTTGGAATTTTTGATCTAGCTGCACGGGAAGTTACTTTTTTTTAAGTTTGAAGTTTCAAAAACACCCCAATGGGGGGGTATTGGGTGATTTTCGGAAAAATTTGGGAATTTTTGTTTCTCTAATTTCTATGCTAAAAGATGCGCCTTGGAACGCTCTTTAAAATGCCGTTGGAATTTTTGATCTAGCTGCACGGGAAGTTACTTTTTTTTAAGTTTGAAGTTTCAAAAACACCCCAATGGGGGGGTATTGGGTGATTTTCGGAAAAATTTGGGAATTTTTGTTTCTCTAATTTCTATGCTAAAAGATGCGCCTTGGAACGCTCTTTAAAATGCCGTTGGAATTTTTGATCTAGCTGCACGGGAAGTTACTTTTTTTTAAGTTTGAAGTTTCAAAAACACCCCAATGGGGGGGTATTGGGTGATTTTCGGAAAAATTTGGGAATTTTTGTTTCTCTAATTTCTATGCTAAAAGATGCGCCTTGGAACGCTCTTTAAAATGCCGTTGGAATTTTTGATCTAGCTGCACGGGAAGTTACTTTTTTTTAAGTTTGAAGTTTCAAAAACACCCCAATGGGGGGGTATTGGGTGATTTTCGGAAAAATTTGGGAATTTTTGTTTCTCTAATTTCTATGCTAAAAGATGCGCCTTGGAACGCTCTTTAAAATGCCGTTGGAATTTTTGATCTAGCTGCACGGGAAGTTACTTTTTCTTAAGTTTGAAGTTTCAAAAACACCCCAATGGGGGGGTATTGGGTAATTTTCGGAAAAATTTGGGAATTTTTTTTTCTCTAATTTCTATGCTAAAAGATGCGCCTTGGAACGCTCTTTAAAATGCCGTTGGAATTTTTGATCTAGCTGCACGGGAAGTTACTTTGTTTGAAGTTTGAAGTTTCAAAAACACCCCAATGGGGGGGTATTGGCTGATTTTCGGAAAAATTTGGGAATTTTTTTTTCTCTAATTTCTATGCTAAAAGATGCGCCTTGGAACGCTCTTTAAAATGCCGTTGGAATTTTTGATCTAGCTGCACGGGAAGATACATTTTATTAAGTTTGAAATTTCAAAAACACCCCAATGGGGGGGTATTGGGTGATTTTCGGAAAAATTTGGGAATTTTTTTTTCTCTAATTTCTATGCTAAAAGATGCGCCTTGGAACGCTCTTTAAAATGCCGTTGGAATTTTTGATCTAGCTGCACGGGAAGATACTTTTTATTAAGTTTGAAGTTTCAAAAACACCCCAATGGGGGGGTATTTGGTGATTTTCGGAAAAATTTGGGAATTTTTTTTTCTCTAATTTCTATGCTAAAAGATGCGCCTTGGAACGCTCTTTAAAATGCCGTTGGAATTTTTGATCTAGCTGCACGGGAAGATACTTTTTATTAAGTTTGAAATTTCAAAAACACCCCAATGGGGGGGTATTGGGTGATTTTCGGAAAAATTTGGGAATTTTTTTTTCTCTAATTTCTATGCTAAAAGATGCGCCTTGGAACGCTCTTTAAAATGCCGTTGGAATTTTTGATCTAGCTGCACGGGAAGTTACTTTTTTTTAAGTTTGAAGTTTGAAAAACACCCCAATGGGGGGGTATTTGGTGATTTACGGAAAAATTTGGGAATTTTTTTTTCTCTAATTTCTATGCTAAAAGATGCGCCTTGGAACGCTCTTTAAAATGCCGTTGGAATTTTTGATCTAGCTGCACGGGAAGATACTTTTTATTAAGTTTGAAATTTCAAAAACACCCCAATGGGGGGGTATTGGGTGATTTTCGGAAAAATTTGGGAATTTTTTTTTCTCTAATTTCTATGCTAAAAGATGCGCCTTGGAACGCTCTTTAAAATGCCGTTGGAATTTTTGATCTAGCTGCACGGGAAGTTACTTTTTTTTAAGTTTGAAGTTTGAAAAACACCCCAATGGGGGGGTATTTGGTGATTTACGGAAAAATTTGGGAATTTTTTTTTCTCTAATTTCTATGCTAAAAGATGCGCCTTGGAACGCTCTTTAAAATGCCGTTGGAATTTTTGATCTAGCTGCACGGGAAGTTACTTTTTTTTAAGTTTGAAATTTCAAAAACACCCCAATGGGGGGGTATTGGGTGATTTTCGGAAAAATTTGGGAATTTTTTTTTCTCTAATTTCTATGCTAAAAGATGCGCCTTGGAACGCTCTTTAAAATGCCGTTGGAATTTTTGATCTAGCTGCACGGGAAGTTACTTTTTTTTAAGTTTGAAGTTTCAAAAACACCCCAATGGGGGGGTATTTGGTGATTTTCGGAAAAATTTGGGAATTTTTTTTCTCTAATTTCTATGCTAAAAGATGCGCCTTGGAACGCTCTTTAAAATGCCGTTGGAATTTTTGATCTAGCTGCACGGGAAGATACTTTTTATTAAGTTTGAAGTTTCAAAAACACCCCAATGGGGGGGTATTTGGTGATTTTCGGAAAAATTTGGGAATTTTTTTTTCTCTAATTTCTATGCTAAAAGATGCGCCTTGGAACGCTCTTTAAAATGCCGTTGGAATTTTTGATCTAGCTGCACGGGAAGTTACTTTTTTTTAAGTTTGAAGTTTCAAAAACACCCCAATGGGGGGGTATTGGGTGATTTTCGGAAAAATTTGGGAATTTTTTTTTCTCTAATTTCTATGCTAAAAGATGCGCCTTGGAACGCTCTTTAAAATGCCGTTGGAATATTTGATCTAGCTGCACGGGAAGATACTTTTTATTAAGTTTGAAATTTCAAAAACACCCCAATGGGGGGGTATTGGGTGATTTTCGGAAAAATTTGGGAATTTTTTTTTCTCTAATTTCTATGCTAAAAGATGCGCCTTGGAACGCTCTTTAAAATGCCGTTGGAATTTTTGATCTAGCTGCACGGGAAGATACTTTTTATTAAGTTTGAAGTTTCAAAAACACCCCAATGGGGGGGTATTTGGTGATTTTCGGAAAAATTTGGGAATTTTTTTTTCTCTAATTTCTATGCTAAAAGATGCGCCTTGGAACGCTCTTTAAAATGCCGTTGGAATTTTTGATCTAGCTGCACGGGAAGTTACTTTTTTTTAAGTTTGAAGTTTCAAAAACACCCCAATGGGGGGGTATTGGGTGATTTTCGGAAAAATTTGGGAATTTTTTTTTCTCTAATTTCTATGCTAAAAGATGCGCCTTGGAACGCTCTTTAAAATGCCGTTGGAATTTTTGATCTAGCTGCACGGGAAGTTACTTTTTTTTAAGTTTGAAATTTCAAAAACACCCCAATGGGGGGGTATTGGGTGATTTTCGGAAAAATTTGGGAATTTTTTTTTCTCTAATTTCTATGCTAAAAGATGCGCCTTGGAACGCTCTTTAAAATGCCGTTGGAATTTTTGATCTAGCTGCACGGGAAGATACTTTTTATTAAGTTTGAAATTTCAAAAACACCCCAATGGGGGGGTATTGGGTGATTTTCGGAAAAATTTGGGAATTTTTTTTTCTCTAATTTCTATGCTAAAAGATGCGCCTTGGAACGCTCTTTAAAATGCCGTTGGAATTTTTGATCTAGCTGCACGGGAAGATACTTTTTATTAAGTTTGAAGTTTCAAAAACACCCCAATGGGGGGGTATTTGGTGATTTTCGGAAAAATTTGGGAATTTTTTTTTCTCTAATTTCTATGCTAAAAGATGCGCCTTGGAACGCTCTTTAAAATGCCGTTGGAATTTTTGATCTAGCTGCACGGGAAGTTACTTTTTTTTAAGTTTGAAGTTTGAAAAACACCCCAATGGGGGGGTATTTGGTGATTTACGGAAAAATTTGGGAATTTTTTTTTCTCTAATTTCTATGCTAAAAGATGCGCCTTGGAACGCTCTTTAAAATGCCGTTGGAATTTTTGATCTAGCTGCACGGGAAGATACTTTTTATTAAGTTTGAAATTTCAAAAACACCCCAATGGGGGGGTATTGGGTGATTTTCGGAAAAATTTGGGAATTTTTTTTTCTCTAATTTCTATGCTAAAAGATGCGCCTTGGAACGCTCTTTAAAATGCCGTTGGAATTTTTGATCTAGCTGCACGGGAAGTTACTTTTTTTTAAGTTTGAAGTTTGAAAAACACCCCAATGGGGGGGTATTTGGTGATTTACGGAAAAATTTGGGAATTTTTTTTTCTCTAATTTCTATGCTAAAAGATGCGCCTTGGAACGCTCTTTAAAATGCCGTTGGAATTTTTGATCTAGCTGCACGGGAAGTTACTTTTTTTTAAGTT
>NW_027490961.1:0-25483 GCF_050948175.1 Xylocopa sonorina | reverse complement strand
TATCTTATCACCTAACATATAAATGAGATGCGATATCGCGATATAAGTAGCATTAGAACTCTATTGCTACGATACGTAGACATCTGCAAACGCTATTTCCTAGCAAGCAATAGTAGCATTTACATTCTTATGAAGTGAATACGGGGTATACATGACACATCGCAATGAATATTATATCTTATCACGAAATATAGAAAAGAGATGCGATATCGCGATTTAAGTAGCATTAGAACTCTGTTGCTTCGATACGGAGACATCTGCAGTCGCTATTTCCTAGTAAGGAAGTGACGCATTTACATTTATTTGAAGTGAATACGTGGTATACGTGACACTTCGCAATGAATGTTATATCTTATCATGAAACATAGAAATGAGATGCGATATCCCGTTTATAGAAGCATTAGAACTCTACTGCTTCGATACGTAGACAGCTGGGAACGCTATTTCCTAGCAAGGAAGTGTCGCACTTACATTCTTTTGAAGCGAATACGAGGTATATATGAGAAATCGCAATGAATATTATGTCTTATCATGAAACATTGATGCGAGATGCGATATCGTGTTCTCAGAAGCATCAGAACTCCATTGCTACGATACGTAGACATCTGCAAAAGCTACTTCCTAGCATGGAAGTGTCGCATTTACATTCTTTTGAAGTGAATACGAGGTATACAGGTCACTTCGCAATGAATATTATATCTTATCATGAAACAGAGAAATGAGATGCGACAACTCGTTTTAAGAAGCATTATAACTCTATTGTTTCGATACGTAGACATCTGGAAACGATAATTCCTAGCAAAGAAGTGTCGCATTTATATTCCTTTGAAGTGAATGGGAGGTATACATGACACTTCGCAATGAATAATATACCTTATCATGAAACATAGGAGTGAGATGCGGTATCGCGGTATAAGAAACACTAGAACTCTATTGCTACGATACGTAGACATCTGCAAACGCTATTTCCTATGAAGGAAGTACCGCATTTACATTCTTTTGAAGTGAATCCGAGGAAAACATGACACTTCGCAATGAATATTATATCTTGTCATGAAACATAGAAATGAGATGCGACATCTCGTTTTAAGAAGCATTAGAATCCTATTGCTACGATACGTAGACATCTGCAAACGATATTCGCAAGGATAGAAACGTCGCATTTACAATCTTCTGAAGTGAATACAAGGTATACATGACACTTCGCAATGAATATTACATCTTATCTCGAAACATAGAAATGAGATGCGATATAGCGTTTGAAGAAGCATTAGAACTCTATTGCCTCGACGCGTAGACATCTGCAGACGCTATTTCCTAGCATGGAAGTGTCGCGTTTACATTCTTTTGAAGCGAATACGAAGTGTACATGACACTTCGCAATGAATGTTACATCTTATCACGAAACGTAGAAATGAGATGCGATATCGCGATTTAAGTCGCATTAGAACTCTATTGCTACGATACGTAGACATCTGAATACGCTATTTCCTAGCAAGGAAGTGTCGCATTTACATTCTTTTGAAGTGAATACGAGGTATACATGGCACTTCGCAATGAATATTATATCCTATCACGAAACATTGAAATGAAATGCGACATCTCGTTTTAAGAAACATTAGGACCCTTTTGCTACGATAAGTAGACATCTGCAAACGATATTCCCAAGGATGGAAACGTCGCATTTACATTCTTTTGAAGTGAATACGAGGTATACATGACACTTCGCAATGAATATTATATCTTATCACGAAACATAGAAGTGAGATGCGATATCGCGTTTTAAGAAGCATTAGAAATCTATGCCTACGATATGTAGACATCTGAATACGCTATTTCCTAGCAAGCAATAGTCGCATTTACATTCGTTTGGAGTGAATACGAGGTATACATGACATTTCGCAATGAATATTATATCTTATGATGAAGCATAGATGTGAGATGCGATATCGCGTTTTAAGAAGCATTAGAACTCTATTGCCTCGACACGTAGACAGCTGCAGACTCTATTTCCAAGCATGGAAGTGTAGCATTTATATTCTTTTGAAGTGAATACGAGGTGTACATGAGACTTCGCGATGAATATTACATCTTATCACGAAACGTAGAAATGAGATGCGATATCGCGATTTAAGTACCATTAGAACTCTATTGCTACGATACGTAGACACCTGCAAACGCTATTTCCTAGCAAGCAATAGTCGCATTTACATTCTTATGAATTGAGTACGAGGTATACATGACACTTCGCAATGAATATTATATCTTATCACGAAATATAGAAAAGAGATGCGATATCGCGATTTAAGTAGCATTAGAAATCTATTGCTACGATACGTAGACTTCTGAATACGCTAATTCTTAGCAAGGAAGTGTCGCATTTACATTCTTTTGGAGTGAATACGAGGTATACATGACACTTCGCAATGAATATTATATCTTATCACGAAACATTGAAATGAAATGCGACATCTCGTTTTAAGAAGCATTAGAGTCCTATTGCTACGATACGTAGACATCTGCAAACGATATTCGCAAGGATGGAAACGTCGCATTTACATTCTTTTGAAGTGAATACGAGGTATTCATGACACTTCGCAATGAATATTATATCTTATCACGAAACATAGAAGTGAGATGCCATATCGCGTTTTAAGAAGCATCAGAACTCTATTGCCTCGACACGTAGACATCTGCAGACACTATTTTCTAGCAAGCAATATTCGCACTTATATTCTTTTGAAGTGACTACGAGGTACACATGACACTTCGTAATGAATATTATATCTTATCATGAAACATAGAAGAGAGATGCGATATCGCGTTTTCAGAAGCATTAGAACTCTATGGCCGCGATGCGGAGACATCTGCAAACGCCATTTCCTAGCATGGAGTTGTCGCACTTACATTCTTTTGAAGTGAATACGAGGTATACATGACACTTGGCAATGAATATTATATCTTATCACGAAACATATAAATGAGATGCGACATCGCGATTTAAGTAGCATTAGTACTCTATTGCTACGATACGTAGACATCTGCAAACGCTATTTCCTAGCAGGCAATAGTCGCATTTACATTCTTTTGAAGTGAATACGAGGTATACATGACACTTCGCAATGAATAGTATATCTTATCACGAAACATAGATGTGAGATGCGATATCGCGTTTTAAGAAGCATTAGAACTCTATTGCCTGGACAAGTAGACATCTGCAGAATCTATTTCCTAGCATGGAAGTGTCGCATTTACATTCTTTTGAAGTGAATACGAGGTACACATGACACTTCGCAATGAATATTACATCTTATCTCGAAACATAGGAATGACATGCGATATCGCGATTTAAGTAGCATTAGAATTCTATTGCTACGATATGTAGGCATCTGCAAACGCTATTTCCTGGCATGGATGTGTGGCACTTACATTCTTTTGAAGTGAATACGAGGTATACATGGCACTTCGCAATGAACATTATATCTTATGATGAAGCATATAAATGAGATGAGATATCGCGATTTAAGTAGCATTAGAACTCTATTGCTACGATACGTAGACATCTGCAAACGCTATTTCCTAGCAAGCAATAGTCGCATTTACATTCTTATGAAGTGAATACGAGGTATACATGACACTTCGCAATGAATATTATATCTTATCACGAGACATATAAATGAGATGCGATATCGCGATATAAGTAGCATTAGATCTCTATTGCTACGATACGTAGACATCTGCAAACGCTATTTCCTAGCAAGCAATAGTCGCATTTACATTCTTATGAAGTGAATACGAGGTATACATGACACTTCGCAATGAATATTATATCTTATCACGAGACATATAAATGAGATGCGATATCGCGATATAAGTAGCATTAGATCTCTATTGCTACGATACGTAGACATCTGCAAACGCTATTTCCTAGCAAGCAATAGTCGCATTTACATTCTTATGAAGTGAATACGAGGTATACATGACACTTCGCAATGAATATTATATCTTATCACGAAATATAGAAAAGAGATGCGATATCGCGATTTAAGTAGCATTAGAAATCTATTGCTGCGATACGTAGACATCTGAATACGCTATTTCCTAGCAAGGAAGTGTCGCATTTTCATTCTTTTGGAGTGAATACGAGGTATACATGACACTTCGCAATGAATAATGTATCTTATCATGAAGCATAGAAGAGAGATGCGATATCGCGTTTTAAGAAGCATTCGAACTCTATTGCCTCGACGCGTAGACATCTGCAGACGCTATTTCCTAGCATGGAAGTGTCGCATTTACATTCTTTTGAGGTGAATACGAAGTGTACATGACACTTCGCAATGAATGTTACATCTTATCACGAAACGTAGAAATGAGGTGCGATATCGCGATTTAAGTAGCATTAGAACTCTATTGCTACGATACGTAGACATCTGAATACGCTATTTCCTAGCAAGGAAGTGTCGCATTATATTCGTTTGGATTGAATACGAGGTATACATGACATTTCGCAATGAATATTATATCATATCACGAAACATAGAAATGAAACGCGACATCTCGTTTTAAGAAGCATTAGGACCCTTTTGCTACGATAAGTAGACATCTGCAAACGATATTCCAAAGGATGGAAACGTCGCATTTACATTCTTTTGAAGTGAATACGAGGTATACATGACACTTCGCAATGAATATTATATCTTATCATGAAACATAGAAGTGAGATGCGATATCGCGTTTTAAGAAGCATTAGTACTCTATTCCTACGATACGTAGACATCTGCAAACGCTATTTCCTAGGAAGCAATAGTCGCATTTACATTCTTTTGAAGTGAATACGAGGTATACATGACACTTCGCAATGAATATTACATCTTATCTCGAAACATAGAAGTGAGATGCGATATCGCGTTTTAAGAAGCATTAGAACTCTATTCCTGCGATACGTAGACATCTGAAAACGCTATTTCCTAGGAAGCAATAGTCGCATTTACATTCTTTTGAAGTGAATACGAGGTATACATGACACTTCGCAATGAATATTACATCTTATCTCGAAACATAGAAATGAGATGCGATATAGCGTTTGAAGAAGCATCAGAACTCTATTGCCTCGACGCGTAGACATCTGCAGACGCTATTTCCTAGCATGGAAGTGTCGCATTTACATTCTTTTGAAGTGAATACGAGGTGTACATGACACTTCGCAATGTATATTACATCTTATCACGAAACATAGAAATGAGATGCGATATCGGGACTTAAGTAGCATTAGAGCTCTATTGCTACGATACGTAGGCATCTGAATACGCTATTTCCAAGCAAGGAAGTGTCGCATTTACATTCGTTTGGAGTGAATACGAGGTATACATGACACTTCGCAATGAATATTATATCTTATCACGAAACATATAAATGAGATGCGATATCGCGTTTTAAGAAGCATTAGAACTCTATTCCTGCGATACGTAGACATCTGCAAACGCTATTTCCTAGGAAGCAATAGTCGCATTTACATTCTTTTGAAGTGAATACGAGGTATACATGACACTTCGCAATGAATATTACATCTTATCTCGAAACATAGAAATGAGATGCGATATAGCGTTTGAAGAAGCATTAGAACTCTATTGCCTCGACGCGTAGACATCTGCAGACGCTATTTCCTAGCATGGAAGTGTCGCATTTACATTCTTTTGAAGTGAATACGAGGTGTACATGACACTTCGCAATGAATATTACATCTTATCACGAAACATAGAAATGAGATGCGACATCTCGTTTTAAGAAGCATTAGAATCCTATTGCTACGATACGTAGACATCTGCAAACGATATTCGCAAGGATAGAAACGTCGCATTTACAATCTTTTGAAGTGAATACAAGGTATACATGACACTTCGCAATGAATATTACATCTTATCACGAAACGTAGAAATGTGATGCGATATCGCGATTTAAGTAGCATTAGAACTCTATTGCTACGATACGTAGTCATCTGAATACGCTATTTCCTAGCAAGGAAGTGTCGCATTTACATTCGTTTGGAGTGAATACGAGGTATACATGACACTTCGCATTGAATATTATATCTTATCACCTAACATATAAATGAGATGCGATATCGCGATATAAGTAGCATTAGAACTCTATTGCTACGATACGTAGACATCTGCAAACGCTATTTCCTAGCAGGCAATAGTAGCATTTACATTCTTATGAAGTGAATACGGGGTATACATGACACATCGCAATGAATATTATATCTTATCACGAAATATAGAAAAGAGATGCGATATCGCGATTTAAGTAGCATTAGAACTCTGTTGCTTCGATACGGAGACATCTGCAGTCGCTATTTCCTAGTAAGGAAGTGACGCATTTACATTTATTTGAAGTGAATACGTGGTATACGTGACACTTCGCAATGAATGTTATATCTTATCATGAAACATAGAAATGAGATGCGATATCCCGTTTATAGAAGCATTAGAACTCTACTGCTTCGATACGTAGACAGCTGGGAACGCTATTTCCTAGCAAGGAATTGTCGCACTTACATTCTTTTGAAGCGAATACGAGGTATATATGAGAAATCGCAATGAATATTATATCTTATCATGAAACATTGATGCGAGATGCGATATCGTGTTCTCAGAAGCATCAGAACTCCATTGCTACGATACGTAGACATCTGCAAAAGCTACTTCCTAGCATGGAAGTGTCGCATTTACATTCTTTTGAAGTGAATACGAGGTATACAGGTCACTTCGCAATGAATATTATATCTTATCATGAAACAGAGAAATGAGATGCGACAACTCGTTTTAAGAAGCATTATAACTCTATTGTTTCGATACGTAGACATCTGGAAACGATAATTCCTAGCAAAGAAGTGTCGCATTTATATTCCTTTGAAGTGAATGGGAGGTATACATGACACTTCGCAATGAATAATATACCTTATCATGAAACATAGGAGTGAGATGCGGTATCGCGGTTTAAGAAACACTAGAACTCTATTGCCTCGACGCGTAGACATCTGCAGACGCTATTTCCTAGCATGGAAGTGTCGCGTTTACATTCTTTTGAAGTGAATACGAAGTGTACATGACACTTCGCAATGAATGTTACATCTTATCACGAAACGTAGAAATGAGATGCGATATCGCGATTTAAGTCGCATTAGAACTCTATTGCTACGATACGTAGACATCTGAATACGCTATTTCCTAGCAAGGAAGTGTCGCATTTACATTCTTTTGAAGTGAATACGAGGTATACATGGCACTTCGCAATGAATATTATATCCTATCACGAAACATTGAAATGAAATGCGACATCTCGTTTTAAGAAACATTAGGACCCTTTTGCTACGATAAGTAGACATCTGCAAACCATATTCCCAAGGATGGAAACGTCGCATTTACATTCTTTTGAAGTGAATACGAGGTATACATGACACTTCGCAATGAATATTATATCTTATCACGAAACATAGAAATGAGATGCGATATCGCGTTTTAAGAAGCATTAGAACGCTATTGCTACGATGCGTAGGCATCTGCAAACGCTATTTCCTAGCAAGCAATAGTAGCATTTACACACTTTTGAAGTGAATACGAGGTATACATGACACTTCGCAATGAATATTATATCTTATCACGAAACATAGAAATGAGTTGCGATATCGCGATTTAAGTAGCATTAGAACTCTATTGCTACGATACGTAGACATCTGTATACGCTATTTCCTAGCAAGGAAGTGTCGCATTGACATTCTTTTGAAGTGAATACGAGGTATACATGACACTTCGCAATGAATATTATATCTTATCACGAAACGTAGAAATGAGATGCGATATCGCGATATAAGTAGCATTAGAACTCTATTGCTACGATACGTAGACATCTGCAAACGCTATTTCCTAGCAAGCAATAGTCGCATTTACATTCTTTTGTAGTGAATACGAGGTATACATGACACTTCACAATGAATATTATATCTTATCACGAAACATAGAAATGACATGCGATATCGCGATTAATGTAGCATTAGAACATTATTGCTACGATACGTAGACATCTGAATACGCTATTTCCTAGCTAGGAAGTGTCGCATTTACATTCGTCTGAAGTGAATACGAGGTGTACATGACACTTCGCAATGAATATTATATCTTATCACGAAACATATAAATGTGATGCGATATCGCGTTTTAAGTAGCATTAGAACTCTATTGCTACGATACGTAGACATCTGAATACGCTATTTCCTAGCAAGGAAGTGTCGCATTTGCATTCTTTTGGAGTGAATACGAGGTATACATGACTCTTCGCAATGAATATTATATCTTATCACGAAACATATAAATGAGATGTGATATCGCGATATAGGTAGCATTAGAACGCTATTGATACGATGCGTAGACATCTGCAAACGCTATTTCCTAGCAGGCAATAGTCGCATTTACATTCTTTTGAAGTGAATAGGAGGTATACATGACACTTCGCAATGTATATTATATCTTATCATGAACCATAGTAGAGAGATGCGATATCGCGTTTTAAGAAGCATTGGAACGCTATTTCTACGATACGTAGACATCTGCAAACGCTATTTCCTAGCAAGCAATAGTCGCATTTACAATCTTTCGAAGTGAATACGAGGTATACGTGACACTTCGCAATGAATATTATATCTTATCACGAAACATAGAAATGAGATGCGATATTGCGATTAATGTAGCATTAGAACATTATTGCTACGATACGTAGACATCTGAATACGCTATTTCCTAGCTAGGAAGTGTCGCATTTACATTCGTTTGAAGTGAATACGAGGTATACATGACAGTTCGCAATGTATATTATATCTTATCATGAAACATAGAAGATAGATGCGATATCGCGGTTTAAGAAGCATTAGAACTCCATGGCCTCGATGCGGAGACATCTGCTAACGCTATTTCCAAGCATGGAAGTGTCGCACTTACATTTTTTTGAAGTGAATACGAGGTATACATGACACATCGCAATGAATATTATATCTTATCACGAAACATAGAAATGAGATGCGATATCGCGTTCTGAGGAGCATTAGAACTCTATTGCTACGATACGTAGACAACTGCAAACGCTATTTCCTAGCAAACAATAGTCGCATTCACATTCTTTTGAAGAGAACAGGAGGTATACATGACACTTCGCAATGTATATTATATCTTATCACGAAACATAGAAATGAGATGCGATATCGCGATTTAAGTAGCATTAGAACTCTATTGCAACGATACGTAGACGTCTGCAAACGCTATTTCCTAGCAAGCAATAGTCGCATTTACATTCTTTTGTAGTGAATACGAGGTATACATGACACTTCGCAATGAATATTATAGCTTATCACGAAACATAGAAATGAGATGCGATATCGCGATTTAAGTAGCATTAGAACTCTATTGCAACGATACGTAGACGTCTGCAAACGCTATTTCCTAGCAAGCAATAGTCGCATTTACATTCTTTTGTAGTGAATACGAGGTATACATGACACTTCGCAATGAATATTATATCTTATCACGAAACATAGAAATGAGATGCGATATCGCGATTAATGTAGCATTAGATCATTATTGCTACGATACGTAGACATCTGAATACGATATTTCCTAGCTAGGAAGTGTCGCATTTACATTCGTCTGAAGTGAATACGAGGTGTACATGACACTTCGCAATGAATATTATATCTTATCACGAAACATATAAATGAGATGTGATATCGCGATATAGGTAGCTTTAGAACGCTATTGATACGATGCGTAGACATCTGCAAACGCTATTTCCTAGCAAGCAATAGTCGCATTTACATTCTTTTGGAGTGAATACGAGGTATACATGACACTTCGCAATGAATATTATATCTTATCACGAAACATAGAAACGAGATGCGATATCGCGATTTAAGTAGCATTAGAACTCTATTGCTACGATACGTAGACATCTGAATACGCTATTTCCTAGCAAGGAAGTGTCGCATTGACATTCTTTTGAAGTGAATACGAGGTATACATGACATTTCGTAATGGATATTATGTCTTATCATGAAACATAGAAATAGGATGCGACATCACGTTTTAAGAAGCATTAGAACTCTATTGCTTCGATATGTAGATATCTGCAAATTCTATTTCCTAGCAAGGTAGTGTCACACTTACATTCTATTGTAGTGAATACGAGGTATATGACACTTCGCAATGAACATTATGTCTTATCAGGAAACGTAGATATGAGATGCGATATGACGGTTTAAGAAGCATTAGAACTCTATTGCTTCGATACGTAGACATCTGCAAGCGCTATTTCCTTGCAAGGATGTGTCGCAATTACATTCTTTTGAGGTGAATACGAGGTATACATAAGACTGCACAATGAATATTATATCTTATCATGAAACGTAGAAATGAGATGCGATATGGCGATTTATGAAGCATTAGATGTCTATTTCTTCGATACGTAGACATCTGCAAACGCTATTTCCTAGGAAGGTAGTGTAGCATTTACATTCATTTTAAGTGTAAGCGAGGTATACATGACACTTCGCAATGAATATTATATATTATCATGCAACATAGAAATGAGAAGCAATATCGCGTTTTGAGAAGCATTAGAACCCTAATGCCACGAAACGTAGACATGTGCAAACGATATTTCCTGGCAAGGAAGTGTCGCGTTTACATTCTTTTGAAGTGAATACGAGGTATACATGACACTTCGCAGTGAATATTATATCTTATCATTAAACATAGAAATGAGATTCGATATGAGGATTTAAGAAGCACTGGAATTCTATTGCTTCGATACGTAGACATCTGCAAACGCTATTTCCTAGCAAGGAAGTGTCGCATGTACATTCCATTCAAGTGTATGCGAGGTATACATGGCACTTCGCAATGAATATTACATCTTATCATGAAACATAGATATGAGATGCGATATCGCGAATTAGCAAGCTCTAGAAATCTATTGCTTCGATACGTGGACATCTGAATACGCTATTTCCTAGCAAGGAAATGTCGCATTAAATTCGTTTGGAGTGAATACGAGGTATACATGACGCTTCGCAATCAATATTATATCTTATCATGATGCATAGAAATGAGATGCGATATCGCGTTTTGAGAAGCATCAGAAATCAATGGCCTCGATGCGGAGATACCTGCAAACGCTATTTCCTAGCAAGGAAGTGTCGCATTTACATTCCTTTGTAGTGAATACGAGGTATACATGACACTTCGCAATGAATATTATACCTTATCATGATACATAGAAGTGAGATGCGATATCGCGTTTTAAGAAGCATTAGAGCACTATTGCCTGGATACGTAGACATCTGCAAACGCTATTTCCTAGCAAGGATGTGTCGCATTTACATTCTTTTGAAGTGAATACAAGGTATACATTACATATTGCAATGGATATTATGTCTTATCATGAAACATAGAAATAAGATGCGACATCACGTTTTAAGATGCATTAGAATTCCATTGCTTCGATACGTAGACATCTGCAAACGCTATTTCCTAGCAAGGCAGTGTCGCACTTACATTCTATTGAAGTGAAAACGAGGTATACATGACACTTCGCGCTGAATATTATACCTTATCATGAAACATAGAAATGAGATGCGATATCCCGTTTTAAGAAGCATTAGAACTATTGCTACGATACGTAGAACTCTGCAAACGCTATTCCCCTAGCAAGCAAGTGTCGCATTTACATTCTTTTGATGTGAATAGGAGTTATACATGACACTTCGCAATGAATATTATACCGTATCATGAAACATAGAAGTCAGATGCGATATCGCGTTTTAAGAAGCATTAGAATTTTATTGCTTGGATACGTAGACATCTGCAAACGCTATTTCCTAGCAAGGAAGTGTCGCGTTTACATTCTTTTGAAGTGAATACGAGGTATACATGACATTTCGTAATGGATATTATGTCTTATCATGAAACATAGAAATAAGATGCGACATCACGTTTTAAGAAGCATTAGAACTCTATTGCTTCGATATGTAGATATCTGCAAATTCTATTTCCTAGCAAGGTAGTGTCACACTTACATTCTATTGAAGTGAATACGAGGTATACATGACACTTCGCAATGAACATTATGTCTTATCAGGAAACGTAGATATGAGATTCGATATGAGGATTTAAGAAGCATTGGAATTCTATTGCTTTGATACGTAGGCATCTGCAAACGCTATTTCCTAGCAAGGAAGTGTCGCATGTACATTCAATTCAAGTGTATGCGAGGTATACATGGCACTTCGCAATGAATATTATATGTTATCATGAAACATAGATATGAGATGCGATATCGCGAATTAGCAAGCTCTAGAAATCTATTGCTTCGATACGTGGACATTTGAATACGCTATTTCCTAGCAAGGAAATATCGCATTAAATTCGTTTAGAGTGAATACGAGGTATACATGACGCTTCGCAATCAATATTATATCTTATCATGAAGCATAGAAATGAGATGCGATATCGCGTTTTGAGAAGCATCAGAAATCAATGGCCTCGATGCGGAGATATTTGCAAACGGTATTTCCTAGCAAGGAAGTGTCGCATTTACATTCTTTTGTAGTGAATACGAGGTATACATGACACTTCGCAATGAATATTATACCTTATCATGATACATAGAAGTGAGATGCGATATCGCGTTTTAAGAAGCATTAGAGCACTTTTGCCTGGATACGTAGACATCTGCAAACGCTATTTCCTAGCAAGGATGTGTCGCATTTACATTCTTTTGAAGTGAATACGAGGTATACATGACATATCGCAATGGATATAATGTCTTATCATGAAACATAGAAATAAGATGCGACATCACGTTTTAAGAAGCATTAGAATTCCATTGCTTCGATACGTAGACATCTGCAAACGCTATTTCCTAGCAAGGTAGTGTCGCACTTACATTCTATTGAAGTGAAAACGATGTATACATGACACTTCGCGCTGAATATTATACCTTATCATGATACATAGAAGTCAGATCCGAAATCGCGTTTTAAGAAGCTTTAGAGCACTATTGCCTCGATACGTAGACATCTGCAAACGCTATTTCCTAGCAAGAAAGTGTCGCATTTACATTCATTTGAAGTGAATACGAGGTATAAGTGACGCTTTGAAATGAATAATAGATTTTATCATGAAACATAGAAATGAGATGCGATATCGTGTTTTAAGAAGCTTTAGAACTCTATTGCTTCGATACGTAGACATTTGCAAACGCTATTGCCTAGCAAGAAAGTGTCGCATTTACATTCTTTACATGTGAATACGAGGAATATATGACACTTCGCAATGAATATTATATCTTGTCATGAAACATAGAAATGAGATGCGATATCCCGTTTTAAGAAGCATTAGAACTATTGCTACGATACGTAGAACTCTGCAAACGCTATTTCCTAGCAAGCAAGTGTCGCATTTACATTCTTTTGAAGTGAATAGGAGTTATACATGACACTTCGCAATGAATATTATACCTTATCATGAAACATAGAAGTCAGATGCGATATCGCGTTTTAAGAAGCATTAGAATTTTATTGCTTGGATACGTAGACATCTGCAAACGCTATTTCCTAGCAAGGAAGTGTCGCATTTACATTCTTTTGAAGTGAATACGAGGTATACATGACACTTCGTAATGGATATTATGTCTTATCATGAAACATAGAAATAAGATGCGACATCACGTTTTAAGAAGCATTAGAACTCTATTGCTTCGATATGTAGATATCTGCAAATTCTATTTCCTAGCAAGGTAGTGTCACACTTACATTCTATTGAAGTGAATACGAGGTATACATGACACTTCGCAATGAACATTATGTCTTATCAGGAAACGTAGATATGAGATGCGACATGACGGTTAGGAAGCATTAGAACTCAATTGCTTCGATACGTAGACATCTGCAAACGCTATTTCCTTGCAAGGAAGTGTCGCAATTACATTCTTTTGATGTGAATACGAGGTATACATAAGACTGCACAATGAATATTATATCTTATCATGAAACGTAGAAATGAGATGCGATATGGCGATTTATGAAGCATTAGATGTCTATTTCTTCGATACGTAGACATCTGCAAACGCTATTTCCTAGGAAGGAAGTGTAGCATTTACATTCATTTTAAGTGTATGCGAGGTATACATGACACTTCGCAATGAATATTATATATTATCATGCAACATAGAAATGAGAAGCAATATCGCGTTTTGAGAAGCATTAGAACCCTAATGCCACGAAACGTAGACATGTGCAAACGCTATTTCCTAGCAAGGAAGTGTCGCATTTACATTCTTTTGAAAGGAATACGAGGTATACATGACACTTCGCAATGAATATTATATCTTATCATGTAACATAGAAGTGAGATGCGATATCGCGTTTTAAGAAGCTTTAGAACCCTATTGCCTCGATGCGGAGATATCTGCAGACGCTATTTCCCAGCAAGGAAGTGTCGCATTTACATTCGATTGGAGTGAAAACGAGGTATACATGACACTTGGCAATGAATATTATATCTTATCACCAAACATTTAAATGAGATGCGATATCGCGATTTAAATAGCATTAGAACACTATTGCTACGATACGTAGACACCTGCAAACGCTATTTCCAGGGATGGAAGTGTCGCATTTACATTCTTTTGAAGTGAATTCGTGGTATACATGACACTTCGGAATGAATATTATAACTTATCACGAAATATAGAAATGAGATGCGATATCGCGATCTAAGAAGCATTAGAATTCTATTGCTACAATACGTAGGCATCTGCAGACGTTATTTCCTAGCAAGAAATAGTCGCATTTACATTCTTTTGAAGTGAATACGAGGTATACATGACTCTTCGCAATGAATACTATATCTTATCATGAAACATAAAAGTGAGATGCGATAACGCATTTAAGAAGCACAAGAACTCTATTGTCTCGATGCGTAGACATCTGCAGACGCTATTTCCCAGCAAGGAAGTGTCGCATTTACATTCGATTGGAGTGAATACGAGGTATACATGACACTTCGGAATGAATATTATAACTTATCAAGAAATATAGAAATGAGATGCGATATCGCGATCTAAGAAGCATTAGAGTTCTATTGCTACAATACGTAGGCATCTGCAGACGTTATTTCCTAGCAAGGAATAGTCGCATTTACATTCTTTTGAAGTGAATACGAGGTATACATGACACTTCGCAATGAATAAAAGATGTTATCATGAAACATAGAAATGAGATGCGAAATCGTGTTTTAAGCAGCTTTAGAACTCTATTGCTTCGATACGTAGACATTTGCAAACGCTATTTCCTGGGAAGGAAGTGTCGCATTTACATTCATTTGAAGTGAATACGAGGTATACATGACACTTCGCAATGAATAAAAGATGTTATCATGAAACATAGAAATGAGATGCGAAATCGTGTTTTAAGCAGCTTTAGAACTCTATTGCTTCGATACGTAGACATTTGCAAACGCTATTTCCTGGGAAGGAAGTGTCGCATTTACATTCATTTGAAGTGAATACGAGGTATAAGTGACACTTCGCAATGAATAATAGATCTTATCATGAAACATAGAATGAGATGCGATATCGTGTTTTAAGGAGCTTTAGAACTCTATTGCTTCGATGCGTAGACATTTGCAAACGCTATTACCTAGCAGGGAAGTGTCGCATTTACATTCATTTGAAGTGAATACAAGGAATAAGTGACACTTCGCAATGGATATTATATCTTATCATGAAACATAGAAATGAGATGCGATATCGCGTCTTATGAAGCGTTAGAGCCCTATTGCTGCGATACGTAGACATATGGAAACGCTATTTTCCAGGAAGGAAGATTTGCATTTACATTCTTTAGATGTGAATACGAGGTATACTTGGCACTTCGCCATGAATATTATATCCTGTCATGAAACATAGAAATGGGATGCGATATCCCGTTTTAAGAAGTAGTAGAAATCTATTGCTTCAGTACGGAGATATCTGCAAACGCCATTTCCTAGCAAGTAAGTGTCGCATTTACATTTGTTTGGAGTGAATACGTGGTATACATAACACTTCGCAATGAATATTATATCTTATCACGCACCATAGAAGTGAGATGCGATATCGCGTTTCAAGAAGCTTTAGAGCGCTATTGCCTCGATACGTAGACATCCGAAAGCGCTATTTCCTAGCAAGGAAGTGTCGCACTTACATTCATTTCAAGTGAATACGAGGTATACATGACACTTCGCAATGAATAAAAGATGTTATCATGAAACATAGAAATGAGATGCGAAATCGTGTTTTAAGCAGCTTTAGAACTCTATTGCTTCGATACGTAGACATTTGCAAACGCTATTTCCTGGGAAGGAAGTGTCGCATTTACATTCATTTGAAGTGAATACGAGGTATAAGTGACACTTCGCAATGAATAATAGATCTTATCATGAAACATAGAATGAGATGCGATATCGTGTTTTAAGGAGCTTTAGAACTCTATTGCTTCGATGCGTCGACATTTGCAAACGCTATTACCTAGCAGGGAAGTGTCGCATTTACATTCATATGAAGTGAATACAAGGAATAAGTGACACTTCGCAATGGATATTATATCTTATCATGAAACATAGAAATGAGATGCGATATCGCGTCTTATGAAGCGTTAGAGCCCTATTGCTGCGATACGTAGACATATGGAAACGCTATTTTCCGGGAAGGAAGATTTGCATTTACATTCTTTAGATGTGAATACGAGGTATACATGGCACTTCGCAATGAATATTATATCCTGTCATGAAACATAGAAATGAGATGCGATATCCCGTTTTAAGAAGTAGTAGAACTCTATTGCTTCAGTACGGAGATATCTGCAAACGCCATTTCCTAGCAAGTAAGTGTCGCATTTACATTTGTTTGGAGTGAATACGAGGTATACATAACACTTCGCAATGAATATTATATCTTATCACGCACCATAGAAGTGAGATGCGATATCGCGTTTTAAGAAGCATTAGAAATCTACTGCCTCGACGCGTAGACATCTGCAGACGCTATTTCCTAACATGGATGAGTCGCATTTACATTCTTTTGAAGTGAATTCGAGGTGTACATGACACTTCGCAATGAATATTACATCTTATCACGAAACATAGAAATGAGATGCGATATCGCGATTTAAGTAGCATTAGAACTCTATTGCTACGATACGTAGACATCTGCAAACGCTATTTCCTAGCAAGGAAGTGTCGCATTTACATTCGTTTGGAGTGAATACGAGGTATACTTTACATTTCGCAATGAATATTATATCTTATCACGAAACATAGAAATGAAATGCGACATCTCGTTTTACGAAGCATTATGAATCTTTTGCTACGATAAGTAGACATCTGCAAACAATGTTCCCAAGGATGGAAACGTCGCATTTACATTCTTTTGAAGTGAATACGAGGTGTACATGACACTTCGCAATGAATATTACATCATATCACGAAACATAGGAATGAGATGCGATATCGCGATTTAAGTAGCATTAGAACGTTATTGCTACGATACGTAGACACCTGCAAACGCTATTTCCTAGCGAGGAAGTGTCGCATTTACATTTGTTTGGTGTGAATACGAGGTATACATGACAGTTCGCAATGAATATTATATCTTATCACGAAACATAGAAATGAGATGCGAAAAAGAATGCGACACTTCCATGCTAGGAAGTGCAACACTTCCATGCTAGGAAATTGCGTTTGGAGATGTCTACGTATCGAAGCAATAGAGTTCTAATGCTTCTTAAAACAAGATATTGCATCTCATTTCTATGTTTCATGATAAGATATAATATTCATTGCGAAGTGTTATGTATACCTCGCATACACTTCAAATGAATGTAAATGCGACACTTCCTTGCTAGGAAATAGCGTTTGCAGATGTATACGTATCGTAGCAACAGAGTTCTAATGCTTCTCAAAACGCGATATCGCATCTCATTTCTATGTTTCATGATAAGTTATAATACTCATTGCGAAGTGTCATGTATACTTCGTATTCGCTTCAAAAGAGTGAAAATGCGACACTTCCCTGCTATTAAATAGCGTTTGCAGATGTTTACCTATCGTAGCAATAGAGTTCTAAAGGTTCATAAAACGCAATATCGCATCCCATTTCTATGTTTCATGATAAGATATAACATTCGTTGCGAAGTGTCATGTACACCTCGTATTCACTTTAAAAGAATGTAAATGCGACTCTTCCTTGCTTGGAAATTGCGTTTGCAGATGTCTACGTATCGTAGCAATAAAGTTCTAACGTTCCTAAAACGTGATATCGCATCTCATTTCTATGTTTCATGATAAGATATATCATTCATTGCGAAGTGTTGTGGATACCTCATCTACACTTCAAAAGAATGAAAATGCGACTATTCCTTGCGAGGAAGTAGAGTTTGCAGATGTCTACTTATCGCGGCAATAGGTTTCTAATGCTTCTTAAAACGCGATATCGCATCTCATTTCAATGTCTCACGATAAGATATAATATTCATTGCGAAGTGTCATGTTATACCTCGTATTCACTTAAAAAGAATGTATATGCGAACCTTCCTTGCGTGGATATTGCGTTTCCAGCTGTCTAGGTATCGAAACAATAGAGTTCTAATGCTTCCTAAACGTGATATCGCTCCTCATTTCTATGTTTAATGATAAATATAATATTCATTGTGAGGTGTCATGTATACCAAGTATTCACTTCAAAAGAATGAAAATGCGACACTTCCTTACTATGAAATAGCGTTTGGTGATGTCTACGTATCGTAGCAATAGAGTTTTAATGCTTCTCAAAACGGGATATCGCATCTCATTTCTATGTTTCATGATAGGATATAATATTCATTGCGAAGTGTCATGTAACCTCGTATTCACTTCAAAAGAATATAAATGCGACACTTCCGTCCTAGGAAATAGTGTTTGCAGATGTCTACGTATCGAAGCAATAGATTACTAATGCTTCTTAAATGGAGATATCGCATCTGATTTCTATGTTTCATGATAAGGTATACTATTCATTGCGAAGTGTCATGTAACCTCGTATTCACTTCAAAAGCATGTAAATACGACATTTCATTGCTAGGAAGTAACGCTTGCAGATGTCGACGTATCGGAGCAATAGAATTTGAATGCTTCTTAAAACACGATATCGCATCCCAATACTAGGTCTCATGACAAGATATAATATTCATTGCCAAGTGTAATGTATTCCTCGTATTCATGTCAAAAGAATGTAATTGTGACACTTCCATCGTAGGAAATAGCGTTTGTAGATGTCTACGTATCGTAGAAATACAGTTCTAACGCTTCTTATGTCGTCAAATCGCATCCCATTTCTATGTTTCATGATAAGATATGACATTCGTTGCGAAGTGTCATGTATACCTCGTATTCACTTCAAAAGAATGTAAGTTCGACACTTACTTGCTAGGAAATAGCTTTTGCAGATGTCTACGTATCGTAGCAATAGAATTCTAATGCTTCTTAAAACGCGATATCGCACCTCACTTCTATGTATCTTGATAAGATATAACATTCATTGCGAAGTGTCACCTTTACCTCGTATTCACTTCAAAAGAATGTAAATGCGACACTTCCTTGCTAGGGAATAGCGTCTGCAAATATCTGCTTATCGTAGCAAATGAGTTCTAATGCTTCTTAAAACGCGATATCGCATCTAATTTCTATGTTTCATGTTAAGATATAACGATCAATGCGAAGTGTAATGTATGCCTCGTATGCACGTCAAAAGAATGTAAATGCGACACTTCCTTGCCGGGAAGTAGAGTTTCCAGATGTCTCCGTATCGAAGCAGTAGAGTTATCCTTTCTAGGAAATAGCGTTTGCAGATGTCTACGTATCGTTGCAATAGTGCTCTAATGCTTCTCTAAACGCGATATCGCATCTCATTCCTATATTTCATGATAGGATATAATATTCACTGCAAGGTGTCATGTATACCTTGCATACAATTCAAATGAATGTAAATGTGACACTTCCTTGCGAGGAAATAGTGTCTGCAGATGTCTACGTATCGGAGCAATAGAGTACCAATACTTCTTAAATCGCGATATCGCATCTAATTTCTATGTTTCATGATAAGATATAATACTCATTGCGAAGTGTTATGTATTCCTCGTCTACACTTCAAATGAATGTCAATGCGACACTTCCTTGCTAGGAAATAGCGTTTGCAGATGTCTACGTATCGTAGCAATAGAGTTCTAATGCTCTTTAAAACGCGATATCGCATCTCCTTTCTATGTTTCATGATAAGATATAATATACATTGCGAAGTGTCACTTATACCTCGCATACACGTCAAATGAATGTAAATGCTACGCATCCTTTCTAGGAAATAGCGTCACCAGAAGTCTACGTATCGTAGCAATGGATCTCTAATGCTTCTTAAGTCGCGATATCGCATCACATTTCTATGTTTCATGATAAGATCTAATATACATTGCGAGTTGTCATGTATACCTCGTATTCACTTCAAAACAATGTTTAATGTGGCACGTCCATGCTAGGAAATAGCGTTTGCAGATTTCTACGTATCGTAGCAATAGTGTTCTAATCCTTCTTAAAACACGATATGGCATCTCATTTCCATACATCATGATAAGAAATAATATTCATTGTGGAGTGTTATGTATTCCCCGTATACACTTCAAATGAATGTAAATGCAACACTTCCTTGCTAGGAAATAGCGTTTGCAGTTATCTCCGTATCGAAGCAATAGTATTCTAATGCTTCTAAAATCGCGATATCGCATCTCATTTCTGTGTTTCATGATTACATATAATATTCATTGTCGAGTGTTATGTACACGTCGTATTCACTTCAAAAGGATTTAAATGCGACACTACCTTGCTAGGAAGTAGTGTTTACAGATGTCTACGTATCGAAGCAATAGAGTTCTAATGCTTCTTAAATCGCGATATGGCACCACATTTCTATGATTCATGACAACATATAATATTCATTGCGAAGCGTTATGAATACGTAATATACACATCAAAAGAATGTAAAGGCCTCACTACCTTGCTAGGAAATAGCGTTTGCAGATATCTCCGTATCGTAGCAATAGAGATCTAATTTAACCGCGATATCGCATTTCATTTCTATGTTTCGTTATAAGGTATAATATTCATTGTTGAGTGTTATGTATACCTCGTATTCACTTCAGAGAAATGTAGATGCGACACTCCCTTGTTATTAAATAGCGTTTGCAGATTTCAACGTATCGTAGCAATAGATTTCCAATGCTTTTTAAAACGCGATATCGCTTCTCATTTCTATGTTTCACGATAAGATACAATATTCGTTGCGAAGTATTATGTATACCTCGTGTTCACTTCAAAAGAATGTAAATGCGACACTTCCTTCCTAGCATGATAAGATATAATATTCATTGCGAAGTGTTATGTATTCCTCGTCTACACTTCAAATGAATATAAATGAGACACTTCCATTCTAGGTAATTACGCTTCCAGATGTCTACGTTTCGAAGCAATAGGGTTCTAATGCTTCTTAAAACGCGATATCGCATCTCATTTCTATGTTTCATGGTAAGATAAAATATTCATTGCGAAGTGTCACTTATGCCTCGCATACACTTCAAGTGAATGTAAATGCGTCCCTTCCTTCCTAGGAAATAGCGTTTGCAGATCTCTATGTATCGGAACAACAAAGTTCTAAAGCTTGATAAAACGAGATATCGCATGTCATTTCTATGTTTCATGATAAGATGTAATATTCATTGCGAAGTGTCATGTATACCACGCATTCACTTCAAAAGAATGTAAATGTGACACTTCCTTGCGAGGAAATAGTGTCTGCAGATGTCTACGTATCGTAGCAAGAGAGTTCTAATGCTTTTTAAACCGTGATATCGCATCTCATTTCTATGTCTCATAATAAGATGTACTGTTCATTGCAACATGTTATGTATATCTCATCTTGATTTCAAAATATTGTAAATGCCACACTTCCTTGCTTTGGAGTAGCGTTTCCAGATGTCTACATATCGATGAAATAGATTTCAAATACTTTATGTAGCCCTATATCGTATCTCATATCTATGTCTCATGTTAAGATGCAGCGTCAACGCAAACGTTACGTATATCTCGTCTGCACTTGAAAATAATGTAAATACCACACTTGCTTGCTACCGAACAGCGTTTCTAGCTGTGTACGCATCGAAACCATAATGTTCTAATTCTTCGAAGTACGTGATATCGCATCTCATTTCTATGTCACATGATCAGATGTAATCTCAATGCAACGCGTTATGTACATGTCGTCTACACTTCAAATGAAAATGGATGCATCACTTCCTTGCTACGGAACAGTGTTTCTAGATGTCTACGAATGAAGGCAAAGGAGTTCTAATGTTTCATGGAACGTGATATAGCATTTCACACCAAGAGGTCGAAGTATGTATGTAGATTTTAATGATCTATAAATCAGACTATGCTTATCTGCTTCTACACTGCAAAACAATGTGATGCTACACTTCCTCGCAAGAGAATAGCGTTTCTAGATGTCAACGTGTAAAAACAACAGGGTTCTGTTACCTGATTCCGCGCGATGTCGCATCTCATTTCATTGTTCCGCGTTAAGATATAGTATTCAAAGCAACGCGCTTCGTGTATCTGCATACAAAAAGAATATAAATCCCACACTTTCTTCCAACGGGATAGTGTTTCTAGGTATCTACGCGTAGAAGCAATAGAGTTCTCTTACTTCATTCAATGCGATGCCGCAACTCATTTCAATGCCGCATGATATGATGTAATATTCATTGTATCGAGTTATGTTTATCTGCTTCTGCACATCAGTTGAATATGAACTCTACACTTCCTTGCCCGGGGATAGCGATTCTAGATGTCCAGGTGCGGAAGCATTTAATTTCTCATGCTTCATGCTTCGCAATATCGCATTTCACATCAACAGTTCGAAGTATGTCTGTAGATTTTAATGCACTATATATATCATTATGCTCATCTGTTTCTGCGCCCCAAAAGTGTGGTTTCCACACTTCCTGACAAGAGGATAGCGATTCTAGTTGTAAATGTGTCGAAAACTATTATATATATATATAATATAATAGAGTAATTATATATATATATATATATATATATATATATATATATATATATATATATATATATATATATATATATATATATATATATACATATAATATAATGGAACTATAATAGAGTTCTAATACATCATTCATCGCGATCTCGCATCAGCGCGTTACGTTTAACTCTTCGACACTTCTAGCGAATGTGAACCCTACACTCCCTTGCAGGGGGATAGCGTTTTTAGATATCTACTTGTCGAAGCAATAAAGTTCTATTACTTTATTCAGATCGATGTCGCATCTCATTTCAATGCCGCATGTTGAGATGTAATATTCAATGAAACGCGTTACGTTTATCTGCTTCTACATGTCAACAGTATAAAAATCCTACATTATCTTGCCAGGAGGTAGCGTTTCTAGATGTGCACGTATTGAAGCAATAGATTTCTAATGCTATATAAAACGCGATATCGCATTTGATATCAACAGTTCGAAGTATGTAAGTAGATAAAAATGCTCTACACATCTCGCTAAGCTTGTCTGCATATACACGTCCAAAGACTGTGATTTCTACACTTCCTTGCAAGGGAATTGCGTTCTTAGATGTCTACTTTTCGAAGCAATAGAGTTCTATTGCTTCATTCAACAGGATGCCGCAAGTCATTTCAATGATTCATGGTAAATTGCAATGTTCTATTCAAAATGTTACATTTGTCTGCATCTAGACCTTAGAAGGATGTGAATCCTATACTTACATGCAACAGAATATCGTTTCCAGATCTCTACGTGTCCAAGCAGGACATTTCTAATACTTCATGCAGCGCGATGACGCATCTCATTTGCACGTTTCAAAGCAAAGAATCTGTAATCATATATCCATAACATTATGCTTAACTGTTAGAGGTCTTCAATAGAATGTGAACTATATAATTCCATGCAACGGCATGGCGCTCCATAGTGTCTGTCTGTTAAAGCAATCGAGCTAGAATTCTCCATGCAATGCGCTGGCGCATCCCATTTCATCGTTTCAAAGTAAGAATGCTTTAATCTCTTATGCATAGCTCTATGCTTATCTGCTTTAAAACTTCATAAGAATGTAAATTCTACAGCTCCATGCAACAGGATTGCCCTTCGTAGTGTCTACATGTCGAGACAATAGAGTACTAATGCATCATACTATGCCATGACTCATCTCATTTCAACGTTTCGAATTAAGTAAGCTGTAATCTTCTATGAAAAGCATTATAATTATCTGCTTCTACTCTACAAAAGAATGTGAATTCTATAGATCCAAGCAACAGGAGGGCAGGCCCTCCACCATCCTAATGCCTGCCCTGAGGCCACTCAAACCGCGACCAACATCTATCTTATACTCTAACCGATTCATCGTTATGCGTTTTCCATTAAGCTTTCCGGGGTCAGTAATATTGATTCGCTCAATCTAAATTATTATTTTCTCTCTAAGTTTCTCGATTTTTTTAGTTTCTCTCACGATATCGTCTATTTCGTTGTACCTTACCCTTACAGTATGGTATATAATCTGTTGTTTGATATTTCTAGGATTCCCCTTAAATAAATGCAATGTTTCCACATATTTTCTTTCTCTTTCTCTTTAGTTACATTGTTGTTATTTTATGCTTTTCACCCTCCATATTCCCTCCCTACACCATCTCGGAACAGGCGTTATACGTTTACTGCAGGGTGACGCCCCGGTCTCGTTATACCGAGATCGAGTGTTCTCTCTTGCATCCGTTGATTTCTATATGTTATATATTGGAGAATATTTCCTGTTATCCTTTGTATTTTTCGAATGAAATTACATTGACAGAAGTACGAGTTAGTTCTGCACGCCTATTTGAAACAACATTAAATCACCTTGTTAAACAATAATATATTGAATGTGACTTGGACTTTTAAATTTGAATTTATAAACATCTAACAGGTAAATATGATTTTCTTACTATTCATATCGTTATACATTCAGTGATTTATTGTGTGCTGTGATTTGATATATTAACTGCTTCATTATATTTTGCAATGAACTTTGTGTACCAAACATTGTTTTTACTCCTGATGGGAGTGGATAGTTCTTCGTTTTATATTCTTATATCGCACTGATATCCTTTTTATGCAGTCATGTATAATTATGTACATACAAATTCGCGATCAAGTAGCTATGTGTTCAAATTCAATTCCGAATAATGCACTAAAAAGCATCCCAGATAACAAACGGCAAGATGGTAGCGACACCATGCCGGCACTATA
>NW_027490960.1:0-25907 GCF_050948175.1 Xylocopa sonorina | reverse complement strand
TACGTATCGTAGCAATAGAGTTCTAATGCTTCTTAGAACGCGATATCGCATCTCACTTCTATGTTTCATGATAAGATATAATATTCATTGCGAAGTGTCATGTATACCTCATATTCACTTCAAAAGAATGTAAATGCGACACTTCCATGCTAGGAAATAGCGTTTTGCAGATGTCTACGTATCGTAGCAATAGAGTTCTAATGCTTCTTAAAACGCGATATCGCATCTCACATCTATGTTTCATGATAAGATATAATATTCATTGCGAAGTGTCATGTATACCTCGTATTCACTTCAAAAGAACGTAAATAAGACACTTCCATGCTAGGAAATAGCGTTTGCAGATGTCTACGTATCACAGCAATAGAGTACTAATGCTTCTTAAAACGAGATGTCGTATTTCATTTCTATGTTCCGTAATAAGATATAATATTCATTGTGTAATGTTATGTATACCTTGTATTCACTTCAGTGGAATGTAAATGCGACACTTCCATGCTAGGAAATAGCGTTTGCAGATGTCTACGTATCGTAGCAATAGATTTCTAATGCTTCTTAAAACGCGATATCGCATCTCACTGCTATGTTTCATTAGAAGATATAATATTCATTGCGAAGTGTCATGTATATCTCGTATTCACATCAAAAGAATGTAAATGCGACACTTCCATGCTAGGAAATAGCGTTTGCAGATGTCTACGTTTCGCAGCAATAGAGTTCCAATGCTTCTTAAAACGCGATATCGCATCACTCTTCTGTGTTTCATGATATGGTATAATATTCATTACGAAGTGTCATGTATACCTCGTATTCACTTCAAAAGAATGTAAATGCGACACTTCCATGCTAGGAAATAGCGTTTGCAGATGTCTACGTATCGCAGCAATAGAGTTCCAATGCTTCTTAAAACGAGATGTCGCAACTCATTCCTATGTTTCATGATAAGATATAATATTCATTGCGAAGTGTCATGTATACCTCGTATTCACTTCAAAAGAATGTAAATGCGACACTTCCATGCTAGGAAATAGCGTTTGCAGATGTCTACGTATCGTAGCAATAGAGTTCTAATGCTTCTCAAAACGCGATATAGCACCTCATTCCTATGTTTCCTGATAAGATATAATATTCATTGCGAAGTGTCATGTATACCTCGTATTCACTTCAAAAGAATGTAAATGCGACCCTTCCATCCTAGGAAATAGCGTTTGCAGATGTCTACGTATCGTAGCAATAGAGTTCTAGTGCTTCTTAGAACGCGATATCGCATCTCACTGCTATGTTTCATTAGAAGATATAATATTCATTGCGAAGTGTCATGTATATCTCGTATTCACATCAAAAGAATGTAAATGCGACAGTTCCATGCTAGGAAATAGCGTTTGCAGATGTCTACGTATCGCAGCAATAGAGTTCCAATGCTTCCTAAAACGCGATATCGCATCACTCTTCTATGTTTCATGATATGGTATAATATTCATTACGAAGTGTCATGTATACCTCGTATTCACTTCAAATGAATGTAAATGCGACACTTCCATGCTAGGAAATAGCGTTTGCAGATGTCTACGTATCGCAGCAATAGAGTTCCAATGCTTCCTAAAACGCGATATCGCATCACTCTTCTATGTTTCATGATATGGTATAATATTCATTACGAAGTGTCATGTATACCTCGTATTCACTTCAAATGAATGTAAATGCGACACTTCCATGCTAGGAAATAGCGTTTGCAGATGCCTACGTATCGTAGCAATAGAGTACTAATGCTTCTTAAAACGCGATATCGCATCTCACTGCTATGTTTCATGATAAGATATAATATTCATTGCGAAGTGTCATGTATACCTCGTATTCACTTCAAAGGAATGTAAATGCGACACTTCCATCCTAGGAAATAGCGTTTGCAGATGTCTACGTATCGCAGCAATAGAGTTCCAATGCTTCCTAAAACGCGATATCGCATATCTCTTCTATGTTTCACGATAAGGTATAATATTCATTGCGAAGTGTCATGTATACCTCGTATTCACTTCAAAAGAATGTAAATGCGACACTTCCATGCTAGGAAATAGCGTTTGCAGATGTCTACGTATCGCAGCAATAGAGATCCAGTGCTTCCTAAAACGCGATATCGCATTACTGTTCTATGTTTCATGATAAGGTATAATATTCATTTCGAAGTGTCATGTATACCTCGTATTCACTTCAAATGAATGTAAATGCGACACTTCCATGCTAGGAAATAGCGTTTGCAGATGTTTGCGTATCGTAGCAATAGATTTCTAATGCTTCTTAAAACGAGATGTCGCAACTCATTCCTATGTTTCATGATAAGGTATAATATTCATTGCGAAGTGTCATGTATACCTCGTATTCACTTCAAAAGAATGTAAATGCGACACTTCCATGCTAGGAAATAGCGTTTGCAGATGTCTACGTATCGTAGCAATAGAGTTCTAATGCTTCTCAAAACGCGATATAGCACCTCATTCCTATGTTTCATGATAAGATATAATATTCATTGCGAAGTGTCATGTATACCTCGTATTCACTTCAATAGAATGTAAATGCGACACTTCCATGCTAGGAAATAACGTTTGCAGATGTCTACGTATCGCAGCAATAGAGATCCAATGCTTCCTAAAACGCGATATCGCATATCTCTTCTATGTTTCACGATAAGGTATAATATTCATTGCGAAGTGTCATGTATACCTCGTATTCACTTCAAAAGAATGTAAATGCGACACCTCCATGCTAGGAAATAGTATTTTCAGATGTCTACGTATCGCAGCAATAGAGTTCCAATGCTTCCTAAAACGCGATATCGCATATCTCTTCTATGTTTCACGATAAGGTATAATATTCATTGCGAAGTGTCATGTATACCTCGTATTCACTTCAAAAGAATGTAAATACGACACTTCCATGCTAGGAAATAGCGTTTGCAGATGTCTACGTATCGCAGCAATAGAGATCCAGTGCTTCCTAAAACGCGATATCGCATTACTGTTCTATGTTTCATGATAAGGTATAATATTCATTTCGAAGTGTCATGTATACCTCGTATTCACTTCAAATGAATGTAAATGCGACACTTCCATGCTAGGAAATAGCGTTTACAGATGTCTGCGTATCGTAGCAATAGAGTTCTAATGCTCTTAAAACGAGATGTCGCAACTCATTCCTATGTTTCATGATAAGGTATAATATTCATTGCGAAGTGTCATGTATACCTCGTATTCACTTCAAAAGAATGTAAATGCGACACTTCCATGCTAGGAAATAGCGTTTGCAGATGTCTACGTATCGTAGCAATAGAGTTCTGATGCTTCTCAAAACGCGATATAGCACCTCATTCCTATGTTTCATGATAAGATATAATATTCATTGCGAAGTGTCATGTATACCTCGTATTCACTTCAAAAGAATGTAAATGCGACACTTCCATGCTAGGAAAATTGCGTTTGCAGATGTCTACGTATCGTAGCAATAGAGTTCTAATGCTTCCTAAAACGCGATATCGCATCTCACTGCTATGTTTCATGATGAGGTATAATATTCATTGCGAAGCGTCATGTATACCTCGTATTCACTTCAAATGAATGTAAATGCGACACTTCCATGCTAGGAAATAGCGTTTGCAGATGTCTGCGTATCGTAGCAATAGAGTACTAATGCTTCTTAAAACGCGATATCGCATCTCACTGCTATGTTTCATAATAAGATATAATATTCATTGCGAAGTGTCATGTATACCTCGTATTCACTTCAAAAGAATGTAAATGCGACACTTCCATGCTAGGAAATAGCGTTTGCAGATGTCTACGTATCGCAGCAATAGAGTTCCAATGCTTCCTAAAACGCGATATTGCATATCTCTTCTATGTTTCACGATAAGGTATAATATTCATTGCGAAGTGTCATGTATACCTCGTATTCACTTCAAAAGAATGTAAATGCGACACTTCCATGCTAGGAAATAGCGTTTGCAGATGTCTACGTATCGCAGCAATAGAGATCCAATGCTTCCTAAAACGCGATATCGCATTACTGTTCTATGTTTCATGATAAGGTATAATATTCATTTCGAAGTGTCATGTATACCTCGTATTCACTTCAAATAAATGTAAATGCGACACTTCCATGCTAGGAAATAGCGTTTGCAGATGTCTGCGTATCGTAGCAATAGAGTTCTAATGCTTCTTAAAACGAGATGTCGCAACTCATTCCTATGTTTCATGATAAGATATAATATTCATTGCGAAGTGTCATGTATACCTCGTATTCACTTCAAACGAATGTAAATGCGACACTTCCATGCTAGGAAATAGCGTTTGCAGATGTCTACGTATCGTAGCAATAGAGTTCTAATGCTTCTCAAAACGCGATATAGCACCTCATTCCTATGTTTCATGATAAGATATAATATTCATTGCGAAGTGTCATGTATACTTCGTATTCACTTCAAAAGAATGTAAATGCGACACTTCCATGCTAGGAAATAGCGTTTGCAGATGTCTACGTATCGCAGCAATAGAGATCCAATGCTTCCTAAAACGCGATAACGCATCACTCTTCTATGTTTCATGATAAGCTATAATATTCATTACGAAGTGTCATGTATACCACGTATTCACTTCAAGTGAATGTAAATGCGACACTTCCATGCTAGGAAAATTGCGCTTGCAGATGTCTACGTATCGTAGCAATAGAGTTCTAATGCTTCCTAAAACGCGATATCGCATCTCACTGCTATGTTTCATGATAAGGTATAATATTCATTGCGAAGCGTCATGTATACCTCGTATTCACTTCAAATGAATGTAAATGCGACACTTCCATGCTAGGAAATAGCGTTTGCAGATGTCTACGTATCGTAGCAATAGAGTTCTAATGCTTCTTAAAACGCGATATCGCATCTCACATCTATGTTTCATGATAAGATATAATATTCATTGCGAAGTGTCATGTATACCTCGTATTCACTTCAAAAGAACGTAAATAAGACACTTCCATGCTAGGAAATAGCGTTTGCAGATGTCTACGTATCACAGCAATAGAGTACTAATGCTTCTTAAAACGAGATGTCGTATTTCATTTCTATGTTCCGTAATAAGATATAATATTCATTGTGTAATGTTATGTATACCTTGTATTCACTTCAGTGGAATGTAAGTGCGAAATTTCCTTGCTAGGAAATAGCGTTTGCAGATGTCTACGTATCGTAGCAATAGAGTTCTAATGCTTCTTAAAACGCGATATCGCATCTCACTGCTATGTTTCATGAGAAGATATAATATACACTGCGAAGTGTCATGTATATCTCGTATTCACATCAAAAACATGTAAATGCGACACGTCCATGCTAGGAAATAGCCTTTGCAGATGTCTACGTATCGCAGCAATAGAGTTCCAATGCTTCCTAAAACGCGATATCGCATCTCTCTTCTATGTTTCATGAGAAGGTATAATATTCATTGCGAAGCGTCATGTATACCTCGTATTCACTTCACAAGAATGTAAATGCGACACTTCCTTGCTAGGAAATATTGTTTGCAGATGTCTACGTATCATAGCAATAGAGTACTAATGCTTCTTAAAACGAGATGTCGTATTTCATTTCTATGTTTCGTAATAAGATATAATATTCATTGTGTAATGTTATGTATACCTCGTATTCACTTCAGAGTAATGTAAGTGCGAAATTTCCTTGCTAGAAAATAGAGTTTGCAGATGTCTACGTATATAGGCAGTAGAGTTCTAATGCTTCTCAAAACTCGATATAGCACCTCATTCCTATGTTTCATGATAAGATATAATATTCATTGCGAATTTTCATGTATATCTCGTATTCACATCAAAAGAATGTAAATGCGACACTTCCATGCTAGGAAATAGCAGTTGCAGATGTCTACGTATCGCAGCAATAGAGTTCCAATGCTTCCTAAAACGCGATATCGCATCTCTCTTCTATATTTCATGATAAGGTATAATATTCATTGCGAAGCGTCATGTATACCTCGTATTCACTTCAAATGAATGTAAATGCGACACTTCCATGCTAGGAAATAGCGTTTGCAGATGTCTGCGTATCGTAGCTATAGAGTTCTAATGCTTCTTAAAACGAGATGTCGCAACTCATTCCTATGTTTCATGATAAGATATAATATTCATTGCGAAGTGTCATGTATACCTCGTATTCACTTCAAAAGAATGTAAATGCGACACTTCCATGCTAGGAAATAGCGTTTGCAGATGTCTACGTATCGCAGCAATAGAGTTCCAATGCTTCCTAAAACGCGATATCGCATCACTCTTCTATGTTTCATGATATGGTATAATATTCATTACGAAGTGTCATGTATACCTCGTATTCACTTCAAATGAATGTAAATGCGACACTTCCATGCTAGGAAATAGCGTTTGCAGATGTCTACGTATCGTAGCAATAGAGTACTAATGCTTCTTAAAACGCGATATCGCATCTCACTACTATGTTTCATGATAAGATATAATATTCATTGCGAAGTGTCATGTATACCTCGTATTCACTTCAAAAGAATGTAAATGCGACACTTCCATGCTAGGAAATAGCGTTTGCAGATGTCTACGTATCGCAGCAATAGAGTTCCAATGCTTCCTAAAACGCGATATCGCATATCTCTTCTATGTTTCACGATAAGGTATAATATTCATTGCGAAGTGTCATGTATACCTCGTATTCACTTCAAAAGAATGTAAATGCGACACTTCCATGCTAGGAAATAGCGTTTGCAGATGTCTACGTATCGCAGCAATAGAGATCCAATGCTTCCTAAAACGAGATGTCGCAACTCATTCCTATGTTTCATGATAAGATATAATATTCATTGCGAAGTGTCATGTATACCTCGTATTCACTTCAAAAGAATGTAAATGCGACACTTCCATGCTAGGAAATAGCGTTTGCAGATGTCTACGTATCGTAGCAATAGAGTTCTAATGCTTCTCAAAACGCGATATAGCACCTCATTCCTATGTTTCCTGATAAGATATAATATTCATTGCGAAGTGTCATGTATACCTCGTATTCACTTCAAAAGAATGTAAATGCGACCCTTCCATCCTAGGAAATAGCGTTTGCAGATGTCTACGTATCGTAGCAATAGAGTTCTAGTGCTTCTTAGAACGCGATATCGCATATCTCTTCTATGTTTCACGATAAGGTATAATATTCATTGCGAAGCGTCATGTATACCTCGTATTCACTTCAAATGAATGTAAATGCGACACTTCCATGCTAGGAAATAGCGTTTGCAGATGTCTACGTATCGTAGCAATAGATTTCTAATGCTTCTTAAAACGCGATATCGCATCTCACTGCTATGTTTCATTAGAAGATATAATATTCATTGCGAAGTGTCATGTATATCTCGTATTCACATCAAAAGAATGTAAATGCGACACTTCCATGCTAGGAAATAGCGTTTGCAGATGTCTACGTTTCGCAGCAATAGAGTTCCAATGCTTCCTAAAACGCGATATCGCATCACTCTTCTATGTTTCATGATATGGTATAATATTCATTACGAAGTGTCATGTATACCTCGTATTCACTTCAAATGAATGTAAATGCGACACTTCCATGCTAGGAAATAGCGTTTGCAGATGTCTACGTATCGCATCAATGGAGTTCCAATGCTTCCTAAAACGCGATATCGCATATCTCTTCTATGTTTCACGATAAGGTATAATATTCATTGCGAAGCGTCATGTATACCTCGTATTCACTTCAAATGAATGTAAATGCGACACTTCCATGCTAGGAAATAGCGTTTGCAGATGTCTACGTAACGTAGGAATAGATTTCTAATGCTTCTTAAAACGCGATATCGCATCTCACTGCTATGTTTCATTAGAAGATATAATATTCATTGCGAAGTGTCATGTATATCTCGTATTCACATCAAAAGAATGTAAATGCGACACTTCCATGCTAGGAAATAGCGTTTGCAGATGTCTACGTTTCGCAGCAATAGAGTTCCAATGCTTCCTAAAACGCGATATCGCATCACTCTTCTATGTTTCATGATATGGTATAATATTCATTACGAAGTGTCATGTATACCTCGTATTCACTTCAAATGAATGTAAATGCGACACTTCCATGCTAGGAAATAGCGTTTGCAGATGTCTACGTATCGTAGCAATAGAGTACTAATGCTTCTTAAAACGCGATATCGCATCTCACTGCTATGTTTCATGATAAGATATAATATTCATTGCGAAGTGTCATGTATACCTCGTATTCACTTCAAAAGAATGTAAATGCGACACTTCCATGCTAGGAAATAGCGTTTGCAGATGTCTACGTATCGCAGCAATAGAGTTCCAATGCTTCCTAAAACGCGATATCGCATATCTCTTCTATGTTTCACGATAAGGTATAATATTCATTGCGAAGTGTCATGTATACCTCGTATTCACTTCAAATGAATGTAAATGCGACACTTCCATGCTAGGAAATAGCGTTTGCAGATGTCTACGTATCGCAGCAATAGAGATCCAGTGCTTCCTAAAACGCGATATAGCATTACTGTTCTATGTTTCATGATAAGGTATAATATTCATTTCGAAGTGTCATGTATACCTCGTATTCACTTCAAATGAATGTAAATGCGACACTTCCATGCTAGGAAATAGCGTTTGCAGATGTCTGCGTATCGTAGCAATAGAGTTCTAATGCTTCTTAAAACGAGATGTCGCAACTCATTCCTATGTTTCATGATAAGGTATAATATTCATTGCGAAGTGTCATGTATACCTCGTATTCACTTCAAAAGAATGTAAATGCGACACTTCCATGCTAGGAAATAGCGTTTGCAGATGTCTACGTATCGTAGCAATAGAGTTCTAATGCTTCTCAAAACGCGATATAGCACCTCATTCCTATGTTTCATGATAAGATATAATATTCATTGCGAAGTGTCATGTATACCTCGTATTCACTTCAAAAGAATGTAAATGCGACACTTCCATGCTAGGAAATAGCGTTTGCAGATGTCTACGTATCGCAGCAATAGAGATCCAATGCTTCCTAAAACGCGATATCGCATCACTCTTCTATGTTTCATGATAAGGTATAATATTCATTACGAAGTGTCATGTATACCACGTATTCACTTCAAATGAATGTAAATGCGACACTTCCATGCTAGGAAAATTGCGTTTGCAGATGTCTACGTATCGTAGCAATAGAGTTCTAATGCTTCCTAAAACGCGATATCGCATCTCACTGCTATGTTTCATGATAAGGTATAATATTCATTGCGAAGCGTCATGTATACCTCGTATTCACTTCAAATGAATGTAAATGCGACACTTCCATGCTAGGAAATAGCGTTTGCAGATGACTACGTATCGCAGCAATAGAGTTCCAATGCTTCCTAAAACGCGATATCGCATATCTCTTCTATGTTTCACGATAAGGTATAATATTCATTGCGAAGTGTCATGTATACCTCGTATTCACTTCAAAAGAATGTAAATGCGACACATCCATGCTAGGAAATAGCGTTTGCAGATGTCTACGTATCGCAGCAATAGAGATCCAATGCTTCCTAAAACGCGATATCGCATTACTGTTCTATGTTTCATGATAAGGTATAATATTCATTTCGAAGTGTCATGTATACCTCGTATTCACTTCAAATAAATGTAAATGCGACACTTCCATGCTAGGAAATAGCGTTTGCAGATGTCTGCGTATCGTAGCAATAGAGTTCTAATGCTTCTTAAAACGAGATGTCGCAACTCATTCCTATGTTTCATGATAAGATATAATATTCATTGCGAAGTGTCATGTATACCTCGTATTCACTTCAAAAGAATGTAAATGCGACACTTCCATGCTAGGAAATAGCGTTTGCAGATGTCTACGTATCGTAGCAATAGAGTTCTAATGCTTCTCAAAACGCGATATAGCACCTCATTCCTATGTTTCATGATAAGATATAATATTCATTGCGAAGTGTCATTTATACCTCGTATTCACTTCAAAAGAATGTAAATGCGACACTTCCATGCTAGGAAATAGCGTTTGCAGATGTCTACGTATCGCAGCAATAGAGATCCAATGCTTCCTAAAACGCGATATCGCATCACTCTTCTATGTTTCATGATAAGCTATAATATTCATTACGAAGTGTCATGTATACCACGTATTCACTTCAAATGAATGTAAATGCGACACTTCCATGCTAGGAAAATTGCGTTTGCAGATGTCTACGTATCGTAGCAATAGAGTTCTAATGCTTCCTAAAACGCGATATCGCATCTCACTGCTATGTTTCATGATAAGGTATAATATTCATTGCGAAGCGTCATGTATACCTCGTATTCACTTCAAATGAATGTAAATGCGACACTTCCATGCTAGGAAATAGCGTTTGCAGATGTCTACGTATCGTAGCAATAGAGTTCTAATGCTTCTTAAAACGCGATATCGCATCTCACATCTATGTTTCATGATAAGATATAATATTCATTGCGAAGTGTCATGTATACCTCGTATTCACTTCAAAAGAACGTAAATAAGACACTTCCATGCTAGGAAATAGCGTTTGCAGATGTCTACGTATCACAGCAATAGAGTACTAATGCTTCTTAAAACGAGATGTCGTATTTCATTTCTATGTTCCGTAATAAGATATAATATTCATTGTGTAATGTTATGTATACCTTGTATTCACTTCAGTGGAATGTAAGTGCGAAATTTCCTTGCTAGGAAATAGCGTTTGCAGATGTCTACGTATCGTAGCAATAGAGTTCTAATGCTTCTTAAAACGCGATATCGCATCTCACTGCTATGTTTCATGAGAAGATATAATATACACTGCGAAGTGTCATGTATATCTCGTATTCACATCAAAAACATGTAAATGCGACACTTCCATGCTAGGAAATAGCCTTTGCAGATGTCTACGTATCGCAGCAATAGAGTTCCAATGCTTCCTAAAACGCGATATCGCATCTCTCTTCTATGTTTCATGAGAAGGTATAATATTCATTGCGAAGCGTCATGTATACCTCGTATTCACTTCACAAGAATGTAAATGCGACACTTCCTTGCTAGGAAATATTGTTTGCAGATGTCTACGTATCATAGCAATAGAGTACTAATGCTTCTTAAAACGAGATGTCGTATTTCATTTCTATGTTCCGTAATAAGATATAATATTCATTGTGTAATGTTATGTATACCTTGTATTCACTTCAGTGGAATGTAAGTGCGAAATTTCCTTGCTAGGAAATAGCGTTTGCAGATGTCTACGTATCGTAGCAATAGAGTTCTAATGCTTCTTAAAACGCGATATCGCATCTCACTGCTATGTTTCATGAGAAGATATAATATTCATTGCGAAGTTTCATGTATATCTCGTATTCACATCAAAAGAATGTAAATGCGACACTTCCATGCTAGGAAATAGCAGTTGCAGATGTCTACGTATCGCAGCAATAGAGTTCCAATGCTTCCTAAAACGCGATATCGCATCTCTCTTCTATATTTCATGATAAGGTATAATATTCATTGCGAAGCGTCATGTATACCTCGTATTCACTTCAAATGAATGTAAATGCGACACTTCCATGCTAGGAAATAGCGTTTGCAGATGTCTGCGTATCGTAGCAATAGAGTTCTAATGCTTCTTAAAACGAGATGCCGCAACTCATTCCTATGTTTCATGATAAGATATAATATTCATTGCGAAGTGTCATGTATACCTCGTATTCACTTCAAAAGAATGTAAATGCGACACTTCCATGCTAGGAAATAGCGTTTGCAGATGTCTACGTATCGCAGCAATAGAGTTCCAATGCTTCCTAAAACGCGATATCGCATCACTCTTCTATGTTTCATGATATGGTATAATATTCATTACGAAGTGTCATGTATACCTCGTATTCACTTCAAATGAATGTAAATGCGACACTTCCATGCAAGGAAATAGCGTTTGCAGATGTCTACGTATCGTAGCAATAGAGTACTAATGCTTCTTAAAACGCGATATCGCATCTCACTGCTATGTTTCATGATAAGATATAATATTCATTGCGAAGTGTCATGTATACCTCGTATTCACTTCAAAAGAATGTAAATGCGACACTTCCATGCTAGGAAATAGCGTTTGCAGATGTCTACGTATCGCAGCAATAGAGTTCCAATGCTTCCTAAAACGCGATATCGCATATCTCTTCTATGTTTCACGATAAGGTATAATATTCATTGCGAAGTGTCATGTATACCTCGTATTCTCTTCAAAAGAATGTAAATGCGACACTTCCATGCTGGGAAATAGCGTTTGCAGATGTCTACGTATCACAGCAATAGAGTACTAATGCTTCTTAAAACGAGATGTCGTATTTCATTTCTATGTTCCGTAATAAGATATAATATTCATTGTGTAATGTTATGTATACCTTGTATTCACTTCAGTGGAATGCAAGTGCGAAATTTCCTTGCTAGGAAATAGCGTTTGCAGATGTCTACGTATCGTAGCAATAGAGTACTAATGCTTCTTAAAACGCGATATCGCATCTCACTGCTACGTTTCATGATAAGATATAATATTCATTGCGAAGTGTCATGTATACCTCGTATTCACTTCAAAAGAATGTAAATGCGACACTTCCATGCTAGGAAATAGCGTTTGCAGATGTCTACGTATCGCATCAGTAGAGTTCCAATGCTTCCTAAAACGCGATATCGCATATCTCTTCTATGTTTCACGATAAGGTATAATATTCATTGCGAAGCGTCATGTATACCTCGTATTCACTTCAAATGAATGTAAATGCGACACTTCCATGCTAGGAAATAGCGTTTGCAGATGTCTACGTATCGTAGCAATAGATTTCTAATGCTTCTTAAAACGCGATATCGCATCTCACTGCTATGTTTCATTAGAAGATATAATATTCATTGCGAAGTGTCATGTATATCTCGTATTCACATCAAAAGAATGTAAATGCGACACTTCCATGCTAGGAAATAGCGTTTGCAGATGTCTACGTTTCGCAGCAATAGAGTTCCAATGCTTCCTAAAACGCGATATCGCATCACTCTTCTATGTTTCATGATATGGTATAATATTCATTACGAAGTGTCATGTATACCTCGTATTCACTTCAAATGAATGTAAATGCGACACTTCCATGCTAGGAAATAGCGTTTGCAGATGTCTACGTATCGCATCAATAGAGTTCCAATGCTTCCTAAAACGCGATATCGCATATCTCTTCTATGTTTCACGATAAGGTATAATATTCATTGCGAAGCGTCATGTATACCTCGTATTCACTTCAAATGAATGTAAATGCGACACTTCCATGCTAGGAAATAGCGTTTGCAGATGTCTACGTATCGTAGCAATAGATTTCTAATGCTTCTTAAAACGCGATATCGCATCTCACTGCTATGTTTCATTAGAAGATATAATATTCATTGCGAAGTGTCATGTATATCTCGTATTCACATTAAAAGAATGTAAATGCGACACTTCCATGCTAGGAAATAGCGTTTGCAGATGTCTACGTTTCGCAGCAATAGAGTTCCAATGCTTCCTAAAACGCGATATCGCATCACTTTTCTATGTTTCATGATATGGTATAATATTCATTACGAAGTGTCATGTATACCTCGTATTCACTTCAAATGAATGTAAATGCAACACTTCCATGCTAGGAAATAGCGTTTGCAGATGTCTACGTATCGTAGCAATAGAGTACTAATGCTTCTTAAAACGCGATATCGCATCTCACTGCTATGTTTCATGATAAGATATAATATTCATTGCGAAGTGTCATGTATACCTCGTATTCACTTCAAAAGAATGTAAATGCGACACTTCCATGCTAGGAAATAGCGTTTGCAGATGTCTACGTATCGCAGCAATAGAGTTCCAATGCTTCCTAAAACGCGATATCGCATATCTCTCCTATGTTTCACGATAAGGTATAATATTCATTGCGAAGTGTCATGTATACCTCGTATTCACTTCAAAAGAATGTAAATGCGACACTTCCATGCTAGGAAATAGCGTTTGCAGATGTCTACGTATCGCAGCAATAGAGATCCAATGCTTCCTAAAACGAGATGTCGCAACTCATTCCTATGTTTCATGATAAGATATAATATTCATTGCGAAGTGTCATGTATACCTCGTATTCACTTCAAAGGAATGTAAATGCGACACTTCCATGCTAGGAAATAGCGTTTGCAGATGTCTACGTATCGCAGCAATAGAGTTCCAATGCTTCCTAAAACGCGATATCGCATCACTCTTCTATGTTTCATGATATGGTATAATATTCATTACGAAGTGTCATGTATACCTCGTATTCACTTCAAATGAATGTAAATGCGACACTTCCATGCTAGGAAATAGCGTTTGCAGATGCCTACGTATCGTAGCAATAGAGTACTAATGCTTCTTAAAACGCGATATCGCATCTCACTGTTATGTTTCATGATAAGATATAATATTCATTGCGAAGTGTCATGTATACCTCGTATTCACTTCAAAGGAATGTAAATGCGACACTTCCATGCTAGGAAATAGCGTTTGCAGATGTCTACGTGTCGCAGCAATAGAGTTCCAATGCTTCCTAAAACGCGATATCGCATATCTCTTCTATGTTTCACGATAAGGTATAATATTCATTGCGAAGTGTCATGTATACCTCGTATTCACTTCAAAAGAATGTAAATGCGACACTTCCATGCTAGGAAATAGCGTTTGCAGATGTCTACGTATCGCAGCAATAGAGATCCAGTGCTTCCTAAAACGCGATATCGCATTACTGTTCTATGTTTCATGATAAGGTATAATATTCATTTCGAAGTGTCATGTATACCTCGTATTCACTTCAAATGAATGTAAATGCGACACTTCCATGCTAGGAAATAGCGTTTGCAGATGTCTGCGTATCATAGCAATAGAGTTCTAATGCTTCTTAAAACGAGATGTCGCAACTCATTCCTATGTTTCATGATAAGGTATAATATTCATTGCGAAGTGTCATGTATACCTCGTATTCACTTCAAAAGAATGTAAATGCGACACTTCCATGCTAGGAAATAGCGTTTGCAGATGTCTACGTATCGTAGCAATAGAGTTCTAATGCTTCTCAAAACGCGATATAGCACCTCATTCCTATGTTTCATGATAAGATATAATATTCATTGCGAAGTGTCATGTATACCTCGTATTCACTTCAAAAGAATGTAAATGCGACACTTCCATGCTAGGAAATAGCGTTTGCAGATGTCTACGTATCGCAGCAATAGAGATCCAATGCTTCCTAAAACGCGATATCGCATCACTCTTCTATGTTTCATGATAAGGTATAATATTCATTACGAAGTGTCATGTATACCACGTATTCACTTCAAATGAATGTAAATGCGACACTTCCATGCTAGGAAAATTGCGTTTGCAGATGTCTACGTATCGTAGCAATAGAGTTCTAATGCTTCCTAAAACGCGATATCGCATCTCACTGCTATGTTTCATGATAAGGTATAATATTCATTGCGAAGCGTCATGTATACCTCGTATTCACTTCAAATGAATGTAAATGCGACACTTCCATGCTAGGAAATAGCGTTTGCAGATGTCTGCGTATCGTAGCAATAGAGTACTAATGCTTCTTAAAACGCGATATCGCATCTCACTGCTATGTTTCATAATAAGATATAATATTCATTGCGAAGTGTCATGTATACCTCGTATTCACTTCAAAAGAATGTAAATGCGACACTTCCATGCTAGGAAATAGCGTTTGCAGATGTCTACGTATCGCAGCAATAGAGTTCCAATGCTTCCTAAAACGCGATATCGCATATCTCTTCTATGTTTCATGAGAAGGTATAATATTCATTGCGAAGCGTCATGTATACCTCGTATTCACTTCACAAGAATGTAAATGCGACACTTCCTTGCTAGGAAATATTGTTTGCAGATGTCTACGTATCATAGCAATAGAGTACTAATGCTTCTTAAAACGAGATGTCGCAACTCATTCCTATGTTTCATGATAAGATATAATATTCATTGCGAAGTGTCATGTATACCTCGTATTCACTTCAAAAGAATGTAAATGCGACACTTCCATGCTAGGAAATAGCGTTTGCAGATGTCTACGTATCGTAGCAATAGAGTTCTAATGCTTCTCAAAACGCGATATAGCACCTCATTCCTATGTTTCATGATAAGATATAATATTCATTGCGAAGTGTCATGTATACCTCGTATTCACTTCAAAAGAATGTAAATGCGACACTTCCATGCTAGGAAATAGCGTTTGCAGATGTCTACGTATCGCAGCAATAGAGATCCAATGCTTCCTAAAACGCGATATCGCATCACTCTTCTATGTTTCATGATAAGGTATAATATTCATTACGAAGTGTCATGTATACCACGTATTCACTTCAAATGATTGTAAATGCGACACTTCCATGCTAGGAAAATTGCGTTTGCAGATGTCTACGTATCGTAGCAATAGAGTTCTAATGCTTCCTAAAACGCGATATCGCATCTCACTGCTATGTTTCATGATAAGATATAATATTCATTGCGAAGTGTCATGTATACCTCGTATTCACTTCAAAAGAATGTAAATGCGACACTTCCATGCTAGGAAATAGCGTTTGCAGATGTCTACGTATCGCAGCAATAGAGATCCAATGCTTCCTAAAACGCGATATCGCATTACTGTTCTATGTTTCATGATAAGGTATAATATTCATTTCGAAGTGTCATGTATACCTCGTATTCACTTCAAATGAATGTAAATGCGACACTTCCATGCTAGGAAATAGCGTTTGCAGATGTCTACGTATCACAGCAATAGAGTACTAATGCTTCTTAAAACGAGATGTCGTATTTCATTTCTATGTTCCGTAATAAGATATAATATTCATTGTGTAATGTTATGTATACCTTGTATTCACTTCAGTGGAATGTAAGTGCGAAATTTCCTTGCTAGGAAATAGCGTTTGCAGATGTCTACGTATCGTAGCAATAGAGTTCTAATGCTTCTTAAAACGCGATATCGCATCTCACTGCTATGTTTCATGAGAAGATATAATATTCACTGCGAAGTGTCATGTATATCTCGTATTCACATCAAAAACATGTAAATGCGACACTTCCATGCTAGGAAATAGCGTTTGCAGATGTGTACGTATCGCAGCAATAGAGTTCCAATGCTTTCTAAAACGCGATATCGCATCTCTCTTCTATGCTTCATGATAAGGTATAATATTCATTGCGAAGCGTCATGTATACCTCGTATTCACTTCAAAAGAATGTAAATGCGACAGTTCCATGCTAGGAAATAGCGTTTGCAGATGTCTACGTATCGCAGCAATAGAGTTCCAATGCTTCCTAAAACGCGATATCGCATATCTCTTCTATGTTTCACGATAAGGTATAATATTCATTGCGAAGTGTCATGTATACCTCGTATTCACTTCAAAAGAATGTAAATGCGACACTTCCATGCTAGGAAATAGCGTTTGCAGATGTCTACGTATCGCAGCAATAGAGATCCAATGCTTCCTAAAACGCGATATCGCATTACTGTTCTATGTTTCATGATAAGGTATAATATTCATTTCGAAGTGTCATGTATACCTCGTATTCACTTCAAATGAATGTAAATGCGACACTTCCATGCTAGGAAATAGCGTTTGCAGATGTCTACGTATCGCAGCAATAGAGATTCAATGCTTCCTAAAACGCGATATCGCATCACTCTTCTATGTTTCATGATAAGGTATAATATTCATTACGAAGTGTCATGTATACCACGTATTCACTTCAAATGAATGTAAATGCGACACTTCCATGCTAGGAAAATTGCGTTTGCAGATGTCTACGTATCGTAGCAATAGAGTTCTAGTGCTTCTTAGAACGCGATATCGCATCTCACTTCTATGTTTCATGATAAGATATAATATTCATAGCGAAGTGTCATGTATATCTCGCATTCACATCAAAAGAATGTAAATGCGACACTTCCATGCTAGGAAATAGCGTTTGCAGATGTCTACGTATCGCAGCAACAGAGTTCCAATGCTTCCTAAAACGCGATATCGCATCTCTCTTCTATGTTTCATGAGAAGATATAATATTCATTATGGAGTGTTATGTATACCTCGTACTCACTTCAAAAGAATGTAAATGCGACCCTTCCATCCTAGGAAATAGCGTTTGCAGATGTCTACGTATCGTAGCAATAGAGTTCTAGTGCTTCTTAGAAGGCGATATCGCATCTCACTTCTATGTTTCATGATAAGATATAATATTCATTGCGAAGTGTCATGTATACCACGTATTCACTTCAAAAGAACGTAAATAAGACACTTCCATGCTAGGAAATAGGGTTTGCAGATGTCTACGTATCGTAGCAATAGAGTTCTAATGCTTCTCAAAACGCGATATAGCACCTCATTCCTATGTTTCATGATGAGATATAATATTCATTGCGAAGTGTCACGTATACCTCGTATTCACTTCAAAAGAATGTAAATGCGATACTTCCATGCTAGGAAATAGCGTTTGCAGATGTCTACGTATCGCAGCAATAGAGATCCAATGCTTCTTAAATCGCGATATCGCATCACTCTTCTATGTTTCATGATAAGGTATAATATTCATTACGAAGTGTCATGTATACCTCGTATTCACTTCAAATGAATGTAAATGCGACACTTCCATGCTAGGAAATAGCGTTTGCAGATGTCTACGTATCGTAGAGTTTTAGTGCTTCTTAGAACGCGATATCGCATCTCACTTCTATGTTTCATGATAAGATATAATATTCATTGCGAAGTGTCATGTATACCTCGTATTCACTTCAAAAGAATGTAAATGCGACACTTCCATGCCAGGAAGTGGCGTTTGCAGATGTCTACGTATCGTAGCAATAGGGTTCTAATGCTTCTTAAAATGCGATATCGCATCACACTTCTATGTTTCATGATAAGATATAATATTCATTTGAAGTGTCATGTATACCTCGATTTCACTTTACAAGAATGTAAATGCGACACTTCCTTGCAAGGAAATATTGTTTGCAGATGTCTACGTATCACAGCAATAGAGTACTAATGCTTCTTAAAACGAGATGTCGTATTTCATTTCTATGTTTCGTAATAATATATAATATTTATTGTGTAATGTTATGTATACCTCGTATTCACTTCAGTGGAATGTAAGTGCGAAATTTCCTTGCTAGGAAATAGAGTTTGCAGATGTCTACGTATATAGGCAATAGAGTTGTAATGCTTCTCAATACTCGATATAGCACCTCATTCCTATGTTTCATGATAAGATATAATATTCATTGCGAAGTGTCATGTATATCTCGTATTCACATCAAAAGAATGTAAATGCGACACTTCCATGCTAGGAAATAGCGTTTGCAGATGTTTACGTATCGCAGCAATAGAGTTCCAATGCTTCCTAAAACGCGATATCGCATCTCTCTTCTATGTTTCATGAGAAGGTATAATATTCATTGCGAAGCGTCATGTATACCTCGTATTCACTTCAAATGAATGTAAATGCGACACTTCCATGCTAGGAAATAGCGTTTGCAGATGTCTACGTATCGCAGCAATAGAGATCCAATGCTTCCTAAAACGCGATATCGCATCACTCTTCTATGTTTCATGATAAGGTATAATATTCATTACGAAGTGTCATGTATACCTCGTATTCACTTCAAATGAATGTAAATGCGACACTTCCATGCTAGGAAATAGCGTTTGCAGATGTCTACGTATCGCAGCAATAGAGATCCAATGCTTCCTAGAACGCGATATCGCATCACTCTTCTATGTTTCATGACAAGGTATAATATTCATAGCGAAGTGTCATGTATACCTCGTATTCACTTCAAATGAATGTAAATGCGACACTTCCATGCTAGGAAATAACGTTTGCAGATGTCTACGTATCGTAGCAATAGAGTTCTAATGCTTCTTAAAACGCGATATCGCATCCCACTGCTATGTTTCATGATAGGATATAATATTCATTATGGAGTGATATGTAAACCTCGTACTCACTTCAAAAGAAAGTAAATGCGACCCTTCCATGCTAGGGAATAGCCTTTGCAGATGTCTGCGTATCGTAGCAATAGAGTTCTAATGCTTCTTAAAACGAGATGTCGCAACTCATTCCTATGTTTCAAGATAAGATATAATATTCATTGCGAAGTGTCATGTATACCTCGTATTCACTTCAAAAGAATGTAAATGCGTCACTTCCATGCTAGGAAATAGCGTTTGCAGATGTCTACGTATCGCAGCAATAGAGATCCAATGCTTCCTAAAACGCGATATCGCATCACTCTTCTATGTTTCATGATAAGGTATAATATTCATTACGAAGTGTCATGTATACCACGTATTCACTTCAAATGAATGTAAATGCGACACTTCCATGCTAGGAAAATTGCGTTTGCAGATGTCTACGTATCGTAGCAATAGAGTTCTAATGCTTCCTAAAACGCGATATCGCATCTCACTGCTATGTTTCATGATAAGGTATAATATTCATTGTGAAGCGTCATGTATACCTCGTATTCACTTCAAATGAATGTAAATGCGACACTTCCATGCTAGGAAATAGCGTTTGCAGATGTCTACGTATCGTAGCAATAGAGTTCTAATGCTTCTTAAAACGCGATATCGCATCTCACTGCTATGTTTCATGAGAAGATATAATATTCAATATGGAGTGTTATGTATACCTCGTACTCACTTCAAAAGAATGTAAATGCGACCCTTCCATCCTAGGAAATAGCGTTTGCAGATGTCTACGTATCGTAGCAATAGAGTTCTAATGCATCTTAAAACGCGATATCGCATCTCACTGCTATGTTTCATGAGAAGATATAATATTCATTGCGAAGTGTCATGTATATCTCGTATTCACATCAAAAACATGTAAATGCGACACTTCCATGCTAGGAAATAGCGTTTGCAGATGTCTACGTATCACAGCAATAGAGTTCTAATGCTTCTTAAAACGCGATATCGCATCTCACTGCTATGTTTCATGATAGGATATAATATTCATTATGGAGTGATATGTAAACCTCGTACTCACTTCAAAAGAAAGTAAATGCGACCCTTCCATGCTAGGGAATAGCCTTTGCAGATGTCTGCGTATCGTAGCAATAGAGTTCTAATGCTTCTTAAAACGAGATGTCGCAACTCATTCCTATGTTTCAAGATAAGATATAATATTCATTGCGAAGTGTCATGTATACCTCGTATGCACTTCAAATGAATGCAAATGCGTCACTTCCATGCTAGGAAATAGCGTTTGCAGATGTCTACGTATCGCAGCAATAGAGATCCAATGCTTCCTAAAACGCGATATCGCATCACTCTTCTATGTTTCATGATAAGGTATAATATTCATTACGAAGTGTCATGTATACCACGTATTCACTTCAAATGAATGTAAATGCGACACTTCCATGCTAGGAAAATTGCGTTTGCAGATGTCTACGTATCGTAGCAATAGAGTTCTAATGCTTCCTAAAACGCGATATCGCATCTCACTGCTATGTTTCATGATAAGGTATAATATTCATTGTGAAGCGTCATGTATACCTCGTATTCACTTCAAATGAATGTAAATGCGACACTTCCATGCTAGGAAATAGCGTTTGCAGATGTCTACGTATCGTAGCAATAGAGTTCTAATGCTTCTTAAAACGCGATATCGCATCTCACTGCTATGTTTCATGAGAAGATATAATATTCAATATGGAGTGTTATGTATACCTCGTACTCACTTCAAAAGAATGTAAATGCGACCCTTCCATCCTAGGAAATAGCGTTTGCAGATGTCTACGTATCGTAGCAATAGAGTTCTAATGCATCTTAAAACGCGATATCGCATCTCACTGCTATGTTTCATGAGAAGATATAATATTCATTGCGAAGTGTCATGTATATCTCGTATTCACATCAAAAACATGTAAATGCGACACTTCCATGCTAGGAAATAGCGTTTGCAGATGTCTACGTATCACAGCAATAGAGTACTAATGCTTCTTAAAACGAGATGTCGTATTTCATTTCTATGTTTCGTAATAAGGTATAATATTCATTGTGTAATGTTATGTATACCTCGTATTCACTTCAGTGGAATGTAAGTGCGAAATTTCCTTCCTAGGAAATAGAGTTTGCAGATGTCTACGTATATAGGCAATAAAGTTCTAATGCTTCTCAAAACTCGATATAGCACCTCATTCCTATGTTTCATGATAAGATATAATATTCATTGCGAAGTGTCATGTATATCTCGTATTCACATCAAAAGAATGTAAATGCGACACTTCCATGCTAGGAAATAGCGTTTGCAGATGTCTACGTATCGCAGCAACAGAGTTCCAATGCTTCCTAAAACGCGATATCGCATCTCTCTTCTATGTTTCATGAGAAGATATAATATTCATTATGGAGTGTTATGTATACCTCGTACTCACTTCAAAAGAATGTAAATGCGACCCTTCCATCCTAGGAAATAGCGTTTGCAGATGTCTACGTATCGTAGCAATAGAGTTCTAGTGCTTCTTAGAAGGCGATATCGCATCTCACTGCTATGTTTCATGATAAGATATAATATTCATTGCGAAGTGTCATGTATACCTCGTATTCATTTCAAAAGAATGTAAATGCGACACTTCCATGCTAGGAAATAGGGTTTGCAGATGTCTACGTATCGTAGCAATAGAGTTCTAATGCTTCTCAAAACGCGATATAGCACCTCATTCCTATGTTTCATGATGAGATATAATATTCATTGCGAAGTGTCACGTATACCTCGTATTCACTTCAAAAGAATGTAAATGCGATACTTCCATGCTAGGAAATAGCGTTTGCAGATGTCTACGTATCGCAGCAATAGAGATCCAATGCTTCTTAATTCGCGATATCGCATCACTCTTCTATGTTTCATGATAAGGTATAATATTCATTACGAAGTGTCATGTATACCTCGTATTCACTTCAAATGAATGTAAATGCGACACTTCCATCCTAGGAAATAGCGTTTGCAGATGTCTACGTATCGTAGCAATAGAGTTCTAGTGCTTCTTAGAAGGCGATATCGCATCTCACTTCTATGTTTCATGATAAGATATAATATTCATTGCGAAGTGTCATGTATACCACGTATTCACTTCAAAAGAACGTAAATAAGACACTTCCATGCTAGGAAATAGCGTTTGCAGATGTTTACGTATCGTAGCAATAGAGCTCTAATGCTTCTCAAAACGCGATATAGCACCTCATTCCTACGTTTCATGATAAGATATAATATTCATTGCGAAGTGTCATGTATACCTCGTATTCACTTCAAAAGAATGTAAATGCGACACTTCCATGCTAGGAAATAGGGTTTGCAGATGTCTACGTATCGTAGCAATAGAGTTCTAATGCTTCTCAAAACGCGATATAGCACCTCATTCCTATGTTTCATGATGAGATATAATATTCATTGCGAAGTGTCACGTATACCTCGTATTCACTTCAAAAGAATGTAAATGCGATACTTCCATGCTAGGAAATAGCGTTTGCAGATGTCTACGTATCGCAGCAATAGAGATCCAATGCTTCTTAAATCGCGATATCGCATCACTCTTCTATGTTTCATGATAAGGTATAATATTCATTACGAAGTGTCATGTATACCTCGTATTCACTTCAAATGAATGTAAATGCGACACTTCCATGCTAGGAAATAGCGTTTGCAGATGTCTACGTATCGTAGAGTTCTAGTGCTTCTTAGAACGCGATATCGCATCTCACTTCTATGTTTCATGATAAGATATAATATTCATTGCGAAGTGTCATGTATACCTCGTATTCACTTCAAAAGAATGTAAATGCGACACTTCCATGCCAGGAAGTGGCGTTTGCAGATGTCTACGTATCGTAGCAATAGGGTTCTAATGCTTCTTAAAATGCGATATCGCATCACACTTCTATGTTTCATGATAAGATATAATATTCATTTGAAGTGTCATGTATACCTCGATTTCACTTTACAAGAATGTAAATGCGACTCTTCCTTGCAAGGAAATATTGTTTGCAGATGTCTACGTATCACAGCAATAGAGTACTAATGCTTCTTAAAACGAGATGTCGTATTTCATTTCTATGTTTCGTAATAATATATAATATTTATTGTGTAATGTTATGTATACCTCGTATTCACTTCAGTGGAATGTAAGTGCGAAATTTCCTTGCTAGGAAATAGAGTTTGCAGATGTCTACGTATATAGGCAATAGAGTTGTAATGCTTCTCAAAACTCGATATAGCACCTCATTCCTATGTTTCATGATAAGATATAATATTCATTGCGAAGTGTCATGTATATCTCGTATTCACATCAAAAGAATGTAAATGCGACACTTCCATGCTAGGAAATAGCGTTTGCAGATGTTTACGTATCGCAGCAATAGAGTTCCAATGCTTCCTAAAACGCGATATCGCATCTCTCTTCTATGTTTCATGAGAAGGTATAATATTCATTGCGAAGCGTCATGTATACCTCGTATTCACTTCAAATGAATGTAAATGCGACACTTCCATGCTAGGAAATAGCGTTTGCAGATGTCTACGTATCGCAGCAATAGAGATCCAATGCTTCCTAAAACGCGATATCGCATCACTCTTCTATGTTTCATGATAAGGTATAATATTCATTACGAAGTGTCATGTATACCTCGTATTCACTTCAAATGAATGTAAATGCGACACTTCCATGCTAGGAAATAGCGTTTGCAGATGTCTACGTATCGCAGCAATAGAGATCCAATGCTTCCTAGAACGCGATATCGCATCACTCTTCTATGTTTCATGACAAGGTATAATATTCATAGCGAAGTGTCATGTATACCTCGTACTCACTTCAAATGAATGTAAATGCGACACTTCCATGCTAGGAAATAACGTTTGCAGATGTCTACGTATCGTAGCAATAGAGTTCTAATGCTTCTTAAAACGCGATATCGCATCTCACTGCTATGTTTCATGATAGGATATAATATTCATTATGGAGTGATATGTAAACCTCGTACTCACTTCAAAAGAAAGTAAATGCGACCCTTCCATGCTAGGGAATAGCCTTTGCAGATGTCTGCGTATCGTAGCAATAGAGTTCTAATGCTTCTTAAAACGAGATGTCGCAACTCATTCCTATGTTTCAAGATAAGATATAATATTCATTGCGAAGTGTCATGTATACCTCGTATTCACTTCAAAAGAATGTAAATGCGTCACTTCCATGCTAGGAAATAGCGTTTGCAGATGTCTACGTATCGCAGCAATAGAGATCCAATGCTTCCTAAAACGCGATATCGCATCACTCTTCTATGTTTCATGATAAGTTATAATATTCATTACGAAGTGTCATGTATACCACGTATTCACTTCAAATGAATGTAAATGCGACACTTCCATGCTAGGAAAATTGCGTTTGCAGATGTTCTACGTATCGTTAGCAATAGAGTTCTAATGCTTCCTAAAACGTGATATCGCATCTCACTGCTATGTTTCATGATAAGGTATAATATTCATTGTGAAGCGTCATGTATACCTCGTATTCACTTCAAATGAATGTAAATGCGACACTTCCATGCTAGGAAATAGCGTTTGCAGATGTCTACGTATCGTAGCAATAGAGTTCTAATGCTTCTTAAAACGCGATATCGCATCTCACTGCTATGTTTCATGAGAAGATATAATATTCAATATGGAGTGTTATGTATACCTCGTACTCACTTCAAAAGAATGTAAATGCGACCCTTCCATCCTAGGAAA
>NW_027490959.1:0-26138 GCF_050948175.1 Xylocopa sonorina | reverse complement strand
GACACTTCGCAAACCATATTATATCTTACCATGAAACATAGAAATGAGATGCGATATCGCGTTTTAAGAATCATAAGAACTCTATTGCTTCGATACGTAGACATCTACAATCGCTACTTCCTTGCAAGGAAGTGTCGCATTTACATTCATTTGAAGTGTAGACGAGGAATACATAACACTTCGCAAATCATATTACATCTTACCATGAAACATAGAAATGAGATGCGATATCGCGTTATAAGAAGCATTAGAACTCTATTGCTACGATACCTAGACATCTGCAGACGCTATTTCCTAGCAAGGAAGTGTCGCATTTACATTCATTTGAAGTGTAGACGAGGAATACATAACACTTCGCAAATCATATTACATCTTACCATGAAACATAGAAATGAGATGCGATATCGCGTTTCAAGAAGCATTAGAACTCTATTGCTACGATACCTAGACATCTGCAGACGCTATTTCCTAGCAAGGAAGTGTCGCATTTACATTCATTTGAAGTGTAGACGAGGAATACATAACACTTCGCAAATCATATTACATCTTACCATGAAACATATAAATGAGATGCGATATCGCGTTTTAAGAAGCATTAGAACTCTATTGCTACGATACCTAGACATCTGCAGACGCTATTTGCTAGCAGGGAAGTGTCGCATTTACATTCATTTGAAGTGTAGACGAGGAATACATGACACTTCGCAAATCGTATTATATCTTACCATGAAACATAGAAATGAGATGCGATATCGCGTTTTAAGAATCATATGAACTCTATTGCTACGATACCTAGACATCTGCAGACGCTATTTCCTAGCAAGGAAGTGTCGCATTTACATTCATTTGAAGTGTAGACAAGGAATACATGACACTTCGCAAATCATATTATATCTTACCATGATACATAGGAATGAGATGCGATATCGCGTTTTAAGAATCATATGAACTCTATTGCTACGATGCGTAGACATCTGCAAACGCTATTTCCTAGCGAGGAAGTGTCGCATTCACATTCATTTGAAGTGTAGACGAGGAATACATGACACTTCGCAAATCATATTATATCTTACCATGAAACATAGAAATGAGATGCGATATCGCGTTTTAAGAATCATAAGAACCCTATTGCTACGATACATAGACATCTGCAAACGCTATTTCCTTGCAAGGAAGTGTCGCATTTACATTCATTTGAATCGTAGACGAGGAATGCATAACACTTCGCAAATCATATTATATCTTACCATGAAATATAGAAATGAGATGCGATATCGCGTTTTAAGAAGCATTAGAAATCTATTGCTACGATACGTAGACATCTGCAAACGCTATTTTCTAGTGAGGAAGTATCGCAATCACATTCATTTGAAGTGTAGACGAGGAATACGTAACACTTCGCAAATCATGTTATATCTTACCATGAAACATAGAAATGAGATGCGATATCGCGTTTTAAGTATCATATGAACTCTATTGCTACGATACGTAGACATCTGCAAACGCTCTTTCCTAGCGAGGAAGTGTCGCATTCACATTCATTTGAAGTGTAGACGAGAAATACATGACACTTCGCAAGCCATATTATATCTTACCATGAAACATAGAAATGAGATGCGATATCGCGTTTTAAGAATCATAAGAACTCTATTGCTTCGATACGTAGACATCTGCAATCGCTACTTCCTTGCAAGGAAGTGTCGCATTTACATTCATTTGAAGTGTAGACGAGGAATACATAACACTTCGCAAATCATATTACATCTTACCATGAAACATAGAAATGAGGTGCGATATCGCGTTATAAGAAGCAGTAGAACTCTATTGCTACGATACCTAGACATCTGCAGACGCTATTTCCTAGCAAGGAAGTGTCGCATTTACATTCATTTGAAGTGTAGACGAGGAATACATGACACTTCGCAAATCATGTTATATCTTACCATGAAACATAGAAATGAGATGCGATATCGCGTTTTAAGAATCATATGAACTCTATTGCTACGATACGTAGACATCTGCAAACGCTATTTCCTAGCGAGGAAGTGTCGCATTCACATTCAATTGAAGTGTAGACGAGGAATACATGACACTTCGCAAACCATATTATATCTTACCATGAAACATAGAAATGAGATGCGATATCGCGTTTTGAGAGTCATAAGAACTCTATTGCTTCGATACGTAGACATCTGCAATCGCTACTTCCTTGCAAGGAAGTGTCGCATTTACATTCATTTGAAGTGTAGACGAGGAATACATAACACTTCGCAAATCATATTACATCTTACCATGAAACATAGAAATGAGATGCGATATCGCGTTATAAGAAGCATTAGAACTCTATTGCTACGATACCTAAACATCTGCAGACGCTATATCCTAGCAAGGAAGTGTCTCATTTACATTCATTTGAAGTGTAGACGAGGAATACATGACACTTCGCAAATCATGTTATATCTTACCATGAAACATAGAAATGAGATGCGATATCGCGTTTTAAGAATCATATGAACTCTATTGCTACGATACATAGACATCTGCAAACGCTATTTCCTTGCAAGGAAGTGTCGCATTTACATTCATTTGAATCGTAGACGAGGAATGCATAACACTTCGCAAATCATATTATATCTTACCATGAAATATAGAAATGAGATGCGATATCGCGTTTTAAGAAGCATTAGAAATCTATTGCTACGATACGTAGACATCTGCAAACGCTATTTTCTAGTGAGGAAGTATCGCATTCACATTCATTTGAAGTGTAGACGAGGAATACGTAACACTTCGCAAATCATGTTATATCTTACCATGAAACATAGAAATGAGATGCGATATCGCGTTTTAAGTATCATATGAACTCTATTGCTACGATACGTAGACATCTGCAAACGCTCTTTCCTAGCGAGGAAGTGTCGCATTCACATTCATTTGAAGTGTAGACGAGAAATACATGACACTTCGCAAACCATATTATATCTTACCATGAAACATAGAAATGAGATGCGATATCGCGTTTTAAGAATCATAAGAACTCTATTGCTTCGATACGTAGACATCTGCAATCGCTACTTCCTTGCAAGGAAGTGTCGCATTTACATTCATTTGAAGTGTAGACGAGGAATACATAACACTTCGCAAATCATATTACATCTTACCATGAAACATAGAAATGAGATGCGATATCGCGTTATAAGAAGCATTAGAACTCTATTGCTACGATACCTAGACATCTGCAGACGCTATTTCCTAGCAAGGAAGTGTCGCATTTACATTCATTTGAAGTGTAGACGAGGAATACATGACACTTCGCAAATCATGTTATATCTTACCATGAAACATAGAAATGAGATGCGATATCGCGTTTTAAGAATCATATGAACTCTATTGCTACGATACGTAGACATCTGCAAACGCTATTTCCTAGCGCGGAAGTGTCGCATTCACATTCAATTGAAGTGTAGACGAGGAATACATGACACTTCGCAAACCATATTATATCTTACCATGAAACATAGAAATGAGATGCGATATCGCGTTTTGAGAGTCATAAGAACTCTATTGCTTCGATACGTAGACATCTGCAATCGCTACTTCCTTGCAAGGAAGTGTCGCATTTACATTCATTTGAAGTGTAGACGAGGAATACATAACACTTCGCAAATCATATTACATCTTACCATGAAACATAGAAATGAGATGCGATATCGCGTTATAAGAAGCATTAGAACTCTATTGCTACGATACCTAAACATCTGCAGACGCTATATCCTAGCAAGGAAGTGTCGCATTTACATTCATTTGAAGTGTAGACGAGGAATACATGACACTTCGCAAATCATGTTATATCTTACCATGAAACATAGAAATGAGATGCGATATCGCGTTTTAAGAATCATATGAACTCTATTGCTACGATACGTAGACATCTGCAAACGCTATTTCCTAGCGAGCAAGTGTCGCATTCACATTCATTTGAAGTGTAGACGAGGAATACATGACACTTCGCAAATCATATTATATCTTACCATGAAACATAGAAATGAGATGCGATATCGCGTTTTAAGGATCATATGAACTCTATTGCTACGATACATAGACATCTGCAAACGCTATTTCCTTGCAAGGAAGTGTCGCATTTACATTCATTTGAATCGTAGACGAGGAATGCATAACACTTCGCAAATCATATTATATCTTACAATGAAATATAGAAATGAGATGCGATTTTGCGTTTTAAGAAGCATTAGAACTCTATTGCTACGATAGGTAGACATCTGCAAACGCTATTTCCTTGCAAGGAAGTATCGCATTTACATTCATTTGAAGTGTAGACGAGGAATACATAATACTTCGCAAATCATATTAAATCTTACCATGAAACATGGAAATGAGATGCGATATCGCGTTTTAAGGAGCAATAGATCTCTATCGCTACGATACGTAGACATCTGCAAACGCTATTTCCTTGCTAGGAAGTGTCGCATTTACACTCATTTGAATAGTAGACGAGGAATACATGACACTTCGCAAATCATATTATATCTTACCATGAAACGTAGAAATGAGATGCGATATCGCGTTTTAAGAAGCATTACATGGTTATTGCTACTACACGTAGACATCTGCAAGCGCTATTTCCTAGTGAGGAAGTATCGCATTCACATTCATTTGAAGTGTAGACGAGGAATACATAACACTTCGCAAATCAAGTTATATCTTACCATGAAACATAGAAATGAGATGCGATATCGCGTTTTAAGAATCATATGAACTCTATTGCTACGATACGTAGACATCTGCAAACGCTATTTCCTAGCGAGGAAGTGTCGCATTCACATTCATTTGAAGTGTAGACGAGGAATACATGACACTTCGCAAACCATATTATATCTTACCATGAAACATAGAAATGAGATGCGATATCGCGTTTTAAGAATCATAAGAACTCTATTGCTTCGATACGTAGACATCTGCAATAGCTACTTCCTTGCAAGGAAGTGTCGCATTTACATTCATTTGAAGTGTAGACGAGGAATACATGACACTTCGCAAATCATATTACATCTTACCATGAAACATAGAAATGAGATGCGATATCGCGTTATAAGAAGCATTAGAACTCTATTGCTACGATACCTAGACATCTGCAATCGCTACTTCCTTGCAAGGAAGTGTCGCATTTACATTCATTTGAAGTGTAGACGAGGAATACATAACACATCGCAAATCATATTACATCTTGCCATGAATCATAGAAATGAGATGCGATATCGCGTTATAAGAAGCATTAGAACTCTATTGCTACGATACCTAGACATCTGCAGACGCTATTTCCTAGCAAGGAAGTGTCGCATTTACATTCATTTGAAGTGTAGACGAGGAATACATGACACTTCGCAAATCATGTTATATCTTACCATGAAACATAGAAATGAGATGCGATATCGCGTTTTAAGAATCATAAGAACTCTATTGCTTCGATACGTAGACATCTGCAATCGCTACTTCCTTGCAAGGAAGTGTCGCATTTACATTCATTTGAAGTGTAGACGAGGAATACATAACACTTCGCAAATGATATTACATCTTACCATGAAACATAGAAATGAGATGCGATATCGCGTTTTAAGAATCATAAGAACTCTATTGCTGCGATACGTAGACATCTGCAAACGCTATTTCCTTGCAAGGAAGTGTCGCATTTACATTCATTTGAATCGTAGACGAGGAATGCATAACACTTCGCAAATCATATTATATCTTTCCATGAAACAAAAAAATGTGATGCGATATCGCGTTTTAAGGAGCATTAGAAAGCTATTGCTACGATACGTAGACATCTGCAAACGCTTTTTTCTAGTGAGGAAGTATCGCATTCGCATTCATTTGAAGTGTAGACGAGGAATACATAACACTTCGCAAATCATGTTATATCTTACCATGAAACATAGAATTGAGATGCGATATCGCGTTTTAAGAATCATATGAACTCTATTGCTACGATACGTAGACATCTGCAAACGCTATTTCCTAGCGAGGAAGTGTCGCATTCACATTCATTTGAAGTGTAGACGAGGAATACATGACACTTCGCAAACCATATTATATCTTACCATGAAACATAGAAATGAGATGCGATATCGCGTTTTAAGAATCATAAGAACTCTATTGCTTCGATACGTAGACATCAGCAATCGCTACTTCCTTGCAAGGAAGTGTCGCATTTACATTCATTTGAAGTGTAGACGAGGAATACATAACACTTCGCAAATGATATTACATCTTACCATGAAACATAGAAATGAGATGCGATATCGCGTTTTAAGAAGCATTAGAAATCTATAGCTACGATACGTAGACATCTGCAAACGCTATTTCCTTGCTAGGAAGTGTCGCATTTACACTCATTTGAATAGTAGACGAGGAATACATGACACTTCGCAAATCATATTATATCTTACCATGAAACGTAGAAATGAGATGCGATATCGCGTTTTAAGAAGCATTACATATCTATTGCTACTATACGTAGACATCTGCAAACGCTATTTCTTTGCAAGGAAGTGTCGCATTTACATTCATTTGAAGTGTAGGCGAGGAATACATAACTCTTCGCAAATCATATTATATCTTACCATGAAACATAGAAATGAGATGCGATATCGCGTTTTAAGAAGCATTTGAAATCTATGGCTACGATACGTAGACATCTGCAAACGCTATCTCCTTGCTAGAAAGTGTCGCATTTACACTCATTTGAATAGTAGACGGGGAATACATGACACTTCGCAAATCATATTATATCTTACCATGAAACGTAGAAATGAGATGCGATATCGCGTTTTAAGAAGCATTACATGTCTATTGCTACTACACGTAGACATCTGCAAGCGCTATTTCCTAGTGAGGAAGTATCGCATTCACATTCATTTGAAGTGTAGACGAGGAATACATAGCACTTCGCAAATCATGTTATATCTTACCATGAAACATAGAAATGAGATGCGATGTCGCGTTTTAAGAAGCATTACATATCTATTGCTACTATACGTAGACATCTGCAAACGCTATTTCTTTGCAAGGAAGTGTCGCATTTACATTCATTTGAAGTGTAGGCGAGGAATACATAACTCTTCGCAAATCATATTATATCTTACCATGAAACATAGAAATGAGATGCGATATCGCGTTTTAAGAAGCATTTGAAATCTATGGCTACGATACGTAGACATCTGCAAACGCTATCTCCTTGCTAGAAAGTGTCGCATTTACACTCATTTGAATAGTAGACGGGGAATACATGACACTTCGCAAATCATATTATATCTTACCATGAAACGTAGAAATGAGATGCGATATCGCGTTTTAAGAAGCATTACATGTCTATTGCTACTACACGTAGACATCTGCAAGCGCTATTTCCTAGTGAGCAAGTATCGCATTCACATTCATTTGAAGTGTAGACGAGGAATACATAACACTTCGCAAATCATGTTATATCTTACCATGAAACATAGAAATGAGATGCGATATCGCGTTTTAAGAATCATATGAACTCTATTGCTACGATACGTAGACATCTGCAAACGCTATTTCCTAGCGAGGAAGTGTCGCATTCACATTCATTTGAAGTGTAGACGAGGAATACATGACACTTCGCAAACCATATTATATCTTACCATGAAACATAGAAATGAGATGCGATATCGCGTTTTAAGAATCATAAGAACTCTATTGCTTCGATACGTAGACATCTGCAATAGCTACTTCCTTGCAAGGAAGTGTCGCATTTACATTCATTTGAAGTGTAGACGAGGAATACATAACACTTCGCAAATCATATTACATCTTACCATGAAACATAGAAATGAGATGCGATATCGCGTTATAAGAAGCATTAGAACTCTATTGCTACGATACCTAGACATCTGCAATCGCTACTTCCTTGCAAGGAAGTGTCGCATTTACATTCATTTGAAGTGTAGACGAGGAATACATAACACATCGCAAATCATATTACATCTTACCATGAAACATAGAAATGAGATGCGATATCGCGTTATAAGAAGCATTAGAACTCTATTGCTACGATACCTAGACATCTGCAGACGCTATTTCCTAGCAAGGAAGTGTCGCATTTACATTCATTTGAAGTGTAGACGAGGAATACATGACACTTCGCAAATCATGTTATATCTTACCATGAAACATAGAAATGAGATGCGATATCGCGTTTTAAGAATCATAAGAACTCTATTGCTTCGATACGTAGACATCTGCAATCGCTACTTCCTTGCAAGGAAGTGTCGCATTTACATTCATTTGATGTGTAGACGAGGAATACATAACACTTCGCAAATGATATTACATCTTACCATGAAACATAGAAATGAGATGCGATATCGCGTTTTAAGAAGCATTAGAAATCTATAGCTACGATACGTAGACATCTGCAAACGCTATTTCCTTGCTAGGAAGTGTCGCATTTACACTCATTTGAAGTGTAGACGGAGAATACATGACACTTCGCAAACCATATTATATCTTACCATGAAACATAGAAATGAGATGCGATATCGCGTTTTAAGAATCATATGAACTCTATTGCTACGATACGTAGACATCTGCAAACGCTATTTCCTAGCGAGGAAGTGTCGCATTCACATTCATTTGAAGTGTAGACGAGGAATACATGACACTTCGCAAACCATATTATATCTTACCATGAAACATAGAAATGAGATGCGATATCGCGTTTTAAGAATCACAAGAACTCTATTGCTTCGATACGTAGACATCCGCAATCGCTACTTCCTTGCAAGGAAGTGTCGCATTTACATTCATTTGAAGTGTAGACGAGGAATACATAACACTTCGCAAATCATATTACCTCTTACCATGAAACATAGAAATGAGATGCGATATCGCGTTATAAGAAGCATTAGAACTCTATTGCTACGATACCTAGACATCTGCAATCGCTACTTCCCTGCAAGGAAGTCTCGCATTTACATTCATTTGAAGTGTAGACGAGGAATACATAACACTTCGCATATCATATTACATCTTACCATGAAACATAGAAATGAGATGCGATATCGCGTTATAAGAAGCATTAGAACTCTATTGCTACGATACCTAGACATCTGCAGACGCTATTTCCTAGCAAGGAAGTGTCGCATTTACATTCATTTGAAGTGTAGACGAGGAATACATGACACTTCGCAAACCATATTATATCTTACCATGAAACATAGAAATGAGATGCGATATCGCGTTTTAAGAATCATAAGAACTCTATTGCTTCGATACGTAGACATCAGCAATCGCTACTTCCTTGCAAGGAAGTGTCGCATTTACATTCATTTGAAGTGTAGACGAGGAATACATAACACTTCGCAAATCATATTACATCTTACCATGAAACATAGAAATCAGATGCGATATCGCGTTATAAGAAGCATTAGAACTCTATTGCTACGATACCTAGACATCTGCAATCGCTATTTCCTTGCAAGGAAGTGTCGCATTTACATTCATTTGAAGTGTAGACGAGGAATACATGACACTTCGCAAATCATGTTATATCTTACCGTGAAACATAGAAATGAGATGCGATATCGCGTTTTAAGAATCATATGAACTCTATTGCTACGATACGTAGACATCTGCAAACGCTATTTCCTAGCGAGGAAGTGACGCATTCACATTCATTTGAAGTGTAGACGAGGAATACATGACACTTCGCAAATCATATTATATCTTACCATGAAACATAGAAATGAGATGCGATATCGCGTTTTAAGAATCATAAGAACTCTATTGCTGCGATACGTAGACACCTGCAAACGCTATTTCCTTGCAAGGAAGTGTCGCATTTACATTCATTTGAATCGTAGACGAGGAATGCATAACACTTCGCAAATCATATTATATCTTTCCATGAAACATAGAAATGTGATGCGATATCGCGTTTTAAGAAGCATTAGAAAGCTATTGCTACGATACGTAGACATCTGCAAACGCTATTTTCTAGTGAGGAAGTATCGCATTCACATTCATTTGAAGTGTAGACGAGGAATACATAACAGTTCGCAAATCATGTTATAACTTACCATGAAACATAGAAATGAGATGCGATATCGCGTTTTAAGAATCATATGAATTCTATTGCTTCGATACGTAGACATCAGCAATCGCTACTTCCTTGCAAGGAAGTGTCGCATTTACATTCATTTGAAGTGTAGACGGGGAATACATAACACTTCGCAAATGATGTTACATCTTACCATGAAACATAGAAATGAGATGCGATATCGCGTTTTAAGAAGCATTAGAAATCTATAGCTACGACACCCAGACATCTGCAAACGCTATTTCCTAGCGAGGAAGTGTCGCATTCACATTCATTTGAAGTGTAGACGAGGAATACATGACACTTCGCAAATCATGTTATATCTTACCATGAAACATAGAAATGAGATGCGATATCGCGTTTTAAGAATCATATGAACTCTATTGCTACGATACGTAGACATCTACAAACGCTATTTCCTAGCGAGGAAGTGTCGCATTTACATTCATTTGAAGTGTAGACGAGGAATACATAACACTTCGCAAATGATATTACATCTTACCATGAAACATAGAAATGAGATGCGATATCGCGTTTTAAGAAGCATTAGAAATCTATAGCTACGATACGTAGACATCTGCAAACGCTATTTCCTTGCTAGGAAGTGTCGCATTTACACTCATTTGAAGTGTAGGCGAGGAATACATAACTCTTCGCAAATCATATTATATCTTACCATGAAACATAGAAATGAGATGCGATATCGCGTTTTAAGAATCATAAGGACTCTATTGCTTCGATACGTAGACATCAGCAATCGCTACTTCCTTGCAAGGAAGTGTCGCATTTACATTCGTTTGAAGTGTAGACGAGGAATACATAACACTTCGCAAATCATATTACATCTTACCATGAAACATAGAAATCAGATGCGATATCGCGTTATAAGAAGCATTAGAACTCTATTGCTACGATACCTAGACATCTGCAATCGCTATTTCCTTGCAAGGAAGTGTCGCATTTACATTCATTTGAAGTGTAGACGAGGAATACATGACACTTCGCAAATCATGTTATATCTTACCGTGAAACATAGAAATGAGATGCGATATCGCGTTTTAAGAATCATATGAACTCTATTGCTACGATACGTAGACATCTGCAAACGCTATTTCCTAGCGAGGAAGTGACGCATTCACATTCATTTGAAGTGTAGACGAGGAATACATGACACTTCGCAAATCATATTATATCTTACCATGAAACATAGAAATGAGATGCGATATCGCGTTTTAAGAATCATAAGAACTCTATTGCTGCGATACGTAGACACCTGCAAACGCTATTTCCTTGCAAGGAAGTGTCGCATTTACATTCATTTGAATCGTAGACGAGGAATGCATAACACTTCGCAAATCATATTATATCTTTCCATGAAACATAGAAATGTGATGCGATATCGCGTTTTAAGAAGCATTAGAAAGCTATTGCTACGATACGTAGACATCTGCAAACGCTATTTTCTAGTGAGGAAGTATCGCATTCACATTCATTTGAAGTGTAGACGAGGAATACATAACAGTTCGCAAATCATGTTATAACTTACCATGAAACATAGAAATGAGATGCGATATCGCGTTTTAAGAATCATATGAACTCTATTGCAACGATACGTAGACATCTGCAAACGCTATTTCCTAGCGAGGAAGTGTCGCATTCACATTCATTTGAAGTGTAGACGAGGAATACATGACACTTCGCAAACCATATTATATCTTACCATGAAACATAGAAATGAGATGCGATATCGCGTTTTAAGAATCATAAGAATTCTATTGCTTCGATACGTAGACATCAGCAATCGCTACTTCCTTGCAAGGAAGTGTCGCATTTACATTCATTTGAAGTGTAGACGGGGAATACATAACACTTCGCAAATGATGTTACATCTTACCATGAAACATAGAAATGAGATGCGATATCGCGTTTTAAGAAGCATTAGAAATCTATAGCTACGATACCCAGACATCTGCAAACGCTATTTCCTAGCGAGGAAGTGTCGCATTCACATTCATTTGAAGTGTAGACGAGGAATACATGACACTTCGCAAATCATGTTATATCTTACCATGAAACATAGAAATGAGATGCGATATCGCGTTTTAAGAATCATATGAACTCTATTGCTACGATACGTAGACATCTACAAACGCTATTTCCTAGCGAGGAAGTGTCGCATTCACATTCATTTGAAGTGTAGACGAGGAATACATGATACTTCGCAAATCATATTATATCTTACCATGAAACATAGAAATGAGATGCGATATCGCGTTTTAAGAATCATAAGAACTCTATTGCTTCGATACGTAGACATCAGCAATCGCTACTTCCTTGCAAGGAAGTGTCGCATTTACATTCATTTGAAGTGTAGACGGGGAATACATAACACTTCGCAAATGATATTACATCTTACCATGAAACGTAGAAATGAGATGCGATATCGCGTTTTAAGAGGCATTTGAAATCTATGGCTACGATACGTAGACATCTGCAAACGCTATCTCCTTGCTAGGAAGTGTCGCATTTACACTCATTTGAATAGTAGACGAGGAATACATGACACTTCGCAAATCATATTATATCTTACCATGAAACGTAGAAATGAGATGCGATATCGCGTTTTAAGAAGCATTACATACCTATTGCTACGATACGTAGATATCTGCAAACGCTATTTCTTTGCAAGGAAGTGTCGCATTTACATTCATTTGAAGTGTAGACGAGGAATACGTAGCACTTCGCAAATCATATTATATCTTACCATGAAACATAGAAATGAGATGCGATGTCGCGTTTTAAGAAGCATTAGAAAGCTATTGCTACGATACGTAGACATCTGCATACGCTATTTCCTAGCGAGGAAGTATCGCATTCACATTCATTTGAAGTGTAGACGAGGAATACATAACACTTCGCAAATCATGTTATATCTTACCATGAAACATAGAAATGAGATGCGATATCGCGTTTTAAGTATCATATGAACTTTATTGCTACGATACGTAGACATCTGCAAACGCTATTTCCTAGCGAGGAAGTGTCGCATTCACATTCATTTGAAGTGTAGACGAGGAATACATGACACTTCGCAAATCATATTATATCTTACCATGAAACATGGAAATGAGATGCGATATCGCGTTTTAAGAATCATAAGAACTCTATTGCTTCGATACGTAGACATCTGCAATCGCTACTTCCTTGCAAGGAAGTGTCGCATTTACATCCATTTGAAGTGTAGACGTGGAATACATAACACTTCGCAAATCATATTACACCTTACCAAGAAACATAGAAATGAGATGCGATATCGCGTTATAAGAAGCATTAGAACTGTATTGCTACGATACCTAGACATCTGCAGACGCTATTTCCTAGCAAGGAAGTGTCGCATTTACATTCATTTGAAGTGTAGACGAGGAATACATGACACTTCGCAAATCATATTATATCTTACCATGAAACATAGAAATGAGATGCGTTATCGCGTTTTAAGAAGCATTACATATCTATTGCTACGAAACGTAGACATCTGCAAACGCTATTTCTTTGCAAGGAAGTGTCGCATTTACATTCATTTGAAGTGTAGACGAGGAATACGTAGCACTTCGCAAATCATATTATATCTTACCATGAAACATAGAAATGAGATGCGTTATCGCGTTTTAAGAAGCATTAGAAAGCTATTGCTACGATACGTAGACATCTGCATACGCTATTTCCTAGCGAGGAAGTATCGCATTCACATTCATTTGAAGTGTAGACGAGGAATACATAACACTTCGCAAATCATGTTATATCTTACCATGAAACATAGAAATGAGATGCGATATCGCGTTTTAAGAATCATATGAACTCTATTGCTACGATACGTAGACATCTGCAAACGCTATTTCCTAGCGAGGAAGTGTCGCATTCACATTCATTTGAAGTGTAGACGAGGAATACATGACACTTCGCAAATCATATTATATCTTACCATGAAACATAGAAATGAGATGCGATATCGCGCTTTAATAATCATAAGAATCCTAGTGCTTCGATACGTAGACATCTGCAATCGCTACTTCCTTGCAAGGAAGTGTCGCATTTACATTCATTTGAAGTGTAGACGAGGAATACATAACACTTCGCAAATCATATTATGTCTTACCAAGAAACATAGAAATGAGGTGCGATATCGCGTTTTAAGAAGCATTAGAACTCTATCGCTATGATACTTAGACATCTGCAGACGCTATTTCCTAGCAAGGAAGTGTCGCATTTACATTCATTTGAAGTGTAGACGAGGAATACATGACACTTCGCAAATCATATTATATCTTACCATGAAACATAGAAATGAGATGCGATATCGCGTTTTAAGAAGCATTAGAAAGCTATTGCTACGATACGTAGACATCTGCAAACGTCATTTTCTAGTGAGGAAGTATCGCATTCACATTCATTTGAAGTGTAGACGAGGAATACATAACACTTCGCAAATCATGTTATATCTTACCATGAAACATAGAAATGAGATGCGATATCGCGTTTTGAGTATCATATGAACTTTATTGCTACGATACGTAGACATCTGCAAACGCTATTTCCTAGCGAGGAAGTGTCGCATTCACATTCATTTGAAGTGTAGACGAGGAATACATGACACTTCGCAAATCATATTATATCTTACCATGAAACATAGAAATGAGATGCGATATCGCGTTTTAAGAATCATAAGAACTCTATTGCTTCGATACGTAGACATCTGCAATCGCTACTTCCTTGCAAGGAAGTGTCGCATTTACATCCATTTGAAGTGTAGACGTGGAATACATAACACTTCGCAAATCATATTACACCTTACCAAGAAACATAGAAATGAGATGCGATATCGCGTTATAAGAAGCATTAGAACTGTATTGCTACGATACCTAGACATCTGCAGACGCTATTTCCTAGCAAGGAAGTGTCGCATTTACATTCGTTTGAAGTGTAGACGAGGAATACATGACACTTCGCAAATCATATTATATCTTACCATGAAACATAGAAATGAGATGCGTTATCGCGTTTTAAGAAGCATTACATATCTATTGCTACGATACGTAGACATCTGCAAACGCTATTTCTTTGCAAGGAAGTGTCGCATTTACATTCATTTGAAGTGTAGACGAGGAATACATAACACTTCGGAAATCATATTATATCTTACCATGAAACATAGAAATGAGATGCGATATCGCGTTTTAAGAAGCATTACATATCTATTGCTACGATACGTAGACATCTGCAAACGCTATTTCCTTGCAAGGAAGTGTCGCATTTACATTCATTTGAAGTGTAGACGAGGAATACATAGCACTTCACAAATCATATTATATCTTACCATGAAACATAGAAATGAGATGCGATATCGCGTTTTAAGAATCATAAGAACTCTATTGCTACGATACGTAGACAACTGCAAACGCTATTTCCTTGCAAGGAAGTGTTGCATTTACATTCATTTGAATCGCATACGAGGAATGCATAAGACTTCAAAAATGAATATTATATCTTACCATGAAACATAGAAATGAGATGCGATATCGCGTTTTAAGAAGCATTAGAAATCTATAGCTACGATACGTAGACATCTGCAAACGCTATTTCCTTGCTAGGAAGTGTCGCATTTACACTCATTTGAGTAGTAGACGAGGAATACATGACACTTCGCAAATCATATTATATCTTACCATGAAACGTAGAAATGAGATGCGATATCGCGTTTTAAGAAGCATTACATATCTATTGCTACTATACGTAGACACCTGTAAACGCTATTTCTTTGCAAGGAAGTGTCGCATTTACATTCATTTGAAGTGTAGGCGAGGAATACATAACACTTCGCAAATCATGTTATATCTTACCATGAAACATAGAAATGAGATGCGATATCGCGTTTTAAGAAGCATTTGAAATCTATGGCTACGATACGTAGATATCTGCAAACGCTATCTCCTTGCTAGGAAGTGTCGCATTTACATTCATTTGAAGTGTAGACGAGGAATACATGACACTGCGCAAATCATATTATATCTTACCATGAAACATAGAAATGAGATGCGTTATCGCGTTTTAAGAAGCATTACATATCTATTGCTACGATACGTAGACATCTGCAAACGCTATTTCTTTGCAAGGAAGTGTCGCATTTACATTCATTTGAAGTGTAGACGAGGAATATATAACACTTCGCAAATCATATTATATCTTACCATGAAACATAGAAATGAGATGCGATATCGCGTTTTAAGAAGCATTACATATCTATTGCTACGATACGTAGACATCTGCAAACGCTATTTCCTTGCAAGGAAGTGTCGCATTTACATTCATTTGAAGTGTAGACGAGGAATACATAACACTTCACAAATCATATTATATCTTACCATGAAACATAGAAATGAGATGCGATATCGCGTTTTAAGAATCATAAGAACTCTATTGGTACGATACGTAGACAACTGCAAACGCTATTTCCTTGCAAGGAAGTGTTGCATTTACATTCATTTGAAGTGTAGACGAGGAATACATGACACTTCGCAAATCATGTTATATCTTACCATGAAACATAGAAATGAGATGCGATATCGCGTTTTAAGTATCATATGAACTTTATTGCTACGATACGTAGACATCTGCAAACGCTATTTCCTAGCGAGGAAGTGTCGCATTCACATTCATTTGAAGTGTAGACGAGCTATACATGACACTTCGCAAATCATATTATATCTTACCATGAAACATAGAAATGAGATGCGATATCGCGTTTTAAGTATCATAAGAACTCTATTGCTTCGATACGTAGACATCTGCAATCGCTACTTCCTTGCAAGGAAGTGTCGCATTTACATCCATTTGAAGTGTAGACGTGGAATACATAACACTTCGCAAATCATATTACACCTTACCAAGAAACATAGAAATGAGATGCGATATCGCGTTATAAGAAGCATTAGAACTGTATTGCTACGATACCTAGACATCTGCAGACGCTATTTCCTAGCAAGGAAGTGTCGCATTTACATTCGTTTGAAGTGTAGACGAGGAATACATGACACTTCGCAAATCATATTATATCTTACCATGAAACATAGAAATGAGATGCGTTATCGCGTTTTAAGAAGCATTACATATCTATTGCTACGATACGTAGACATCTGCAAACGCTATTTCTTTGCAAGGAAGTGTCGCATTTACATTCATTTGAAGTGTAGACGAGGAATACATAACACTTCGGAAATCATATTATATCTTACCATGAAAAATAGAAATGAGATGCGATATCGCGTTTTAAGAAGCATTACATATCTATTGCTACGATACGTAGACATCTGCAAACGCTATTTCCTTGCAAGGAAGTGTCGCATTTACATTCATTTGATGTGTAGACGAGGAATACATAACACTTCGCAAATCATATTATATCTTACCATGAAACATAGAAATGAGATGCGATATCTCGTTTTAAGAAGCATTAGAACACTATTGCTACGATAGGTAGACGACTGCAAACGCTATTTCCTTGCAAGGAAGTGTCGCATTAACATTCATTTGAAGTGTAGACGAGGAATACATAACACTTCGCAAATCATACTATATCTTACCATGAAACATAGAAATGTGATGCGATATCGCGTTTTAAGAAGCATTAGAAAGCTATTGCTACGATACGTAGATATCTGCATACGCTATTTCCTAGCGAGGAAGTATCGCATTCACATTCATTTGAATTGTAGACGAGGAATACATAACACTTCGCAAATCATGTTATATCTTACCAAGAACCATTGAAATGAGATGCGATATCGCGTTCTAAGAATCATATGAACTCTATTGCTACGATACGTAGACATCTGCAAACGCTATTTCCTAGCGGGGAAGTGTCGCATTCACATTCATTTGAAGTGTAGACGAGGAATACATGACACTTCGCAAATCATATTATATCTTACCATGAAACATAGAAATGAGATGCGATATCGCGTTTTAAGAATCATAAGAACTCTATTGCTTCGATACGTAGACATCTGCAATCGCTACTTCCTTGCAAGGAAGTGTCGCATTTACATCCATTTGAAGTGTAGACGTGGAATACGTAACACTTCGCAAATCATATTACACCTTACCATGAAACATAGAAATGAGATGCGATATCGCGTTTTAAGAATCATATGAACTCTTTTGCTACGATACGTAGACATCTGCAAACGCTATTTCCTAGCGAGGAAGTGTCGCATTCACATTCATTTGAAGTGTAGACGAGGAACACATGACACTTCGCAAATCATATTATATCTTACCATGAAACATAGAAATGAGATGCGATATCGCGTTTTAAGATTCATAAGAACTCTATTGCTACGATACGTAGACATCTGCAAACGCTATTTCCTTGCAAGGAAGTGTCGCATTTACATTCATTTGAATCGTAGACGAGGAATGCATAACACTTCGCAAACCATATTATATCTTTCCATGAAACATAGAAATGTGATGCGATATCGCGTTTTAAGAAGCATTAGAATGCTATTGCTACGATACGTAGACATCTGCAAACGCTATTTTCTGGGGAGGAAGTATCGCATTCACATTCATTTGAAGTGTAGACGTGGAATACATAACACTTCGCAAATCATGTTATATCTTACCATGAAACATAGAAATGAGATGCGATATCGCGTTTTAAGAATCATATGAACTCTATTGCTACGATACGTAGACATCTGCAAACGCTATTTCCTAGCGAGGAAGTGTCGCATTCACATTCATTTGAAGTGTAGACGAGGAATACATGAAACTTCGCAAACCATATTATATCTTACCATGAAACATAGAAATGAGATGCGATATCGCGTTTTAAGAATCACAAGAACTCTATTGCTTCGATACGTAGACATCTGCAATTGCTACTTCCTTGCAAGGAAGTGTCGCATTTATATTCATTTGAAGTGTAGACGAGGAATACATAACACTACGCAAATCATATTACATCTTACCATGAAACGTAGAAATGAGATGCGATATCGCGTTATGAGAAGCATTAAAACTCTATTGCTACGATACGTAGACATCTGCAAACGCTATTTCCCAGCGAGGAAGTGTCGCATTCACATTCATTTGAAGTGTAGACGAGGAATACATGACACTTCGCAAATCATATTATATCTTACCATGAAACATAGAAATGAGATGCGATATCGCGTTTTAAGAATCATAAGAACTCTATTGCTTCGATACGTAGACATCTGCAATCGCTACTTCCTTGCAAGGAAGTGTCGCATTTACATCCATTTGAAGTGTAGACGTGGAATACATAACACTTCGCAAATCATATTATATCTTACCATGAAACATAGAAATGAGATGCGATATCGCGTTTTAAGAAGCATTACATATCTATTGCTACGATACGTAGACATCTGCAAACGCTATTTCCTTGCAAGGAAGTGTCGCATTTACATTCATTTGAAGTGTAGACGAGGAATACATAGCACTTCACAAATCATATTATATCTTACCATGAAACATAGACATGAGATGCGATATCGCGTTTTAAGAATCATAAGAACTCTATTGCTACGATACGTAGACAACTGCAAACGCTATTTCCTTGCAAGGAAGTGTTGCGTTTACATTCATTTGAATCGCATACGAGGAATGCATAAGACTTCAAAAATGAATATTATATCTTATCATGAAACATAGATATGAGATGCAATATCTCGTTTTAAGAAGCATTTGAACTCTATTGCTTCGATACGTAGACATCAGCAAACGCTATTTCCTTGCAAGGAAGTGTCGCATTTACATTCATTTGATGTGTAGACGAGGAATACATAAAACTTCGCAAATCATATTATATCTTACCATGAAACATAGAAATGAGATGCGATATCTCGTTTTAAGAAGCATTAGAACACTATTGCTACGATAGGTAGACAACTGCAAACGCTATTTCCTTGCAAGGAAGTGTCGCATTAACATTCATTTGAAGTGTAGACGAGGAATACATAACACTTCGCAAATCATACTATATCTTACCATGAAACATAGAAATGTGATGCGATATCGCGTTTTAAGAAGCATTAGAAAGCTATTGCTACGATACGTAGACATCTGCATACGCTATTTCCTAGCGAGGAAGTATCGCATTCACATTCATTTGAAGTGTAGACGAGGAATACATAACACTTCGCAAATCATGTTATATCTTACCATGAACCATTGAAATGAGATGCGATATCGCGTTTTAAGAATCATTAGAAATCTATAGCTACGATACGTAGACATCTGCAAACGCTATTTCCTTGCTAGGAAGTGTCGCATTTACACTCATTTGAGTAGTAGACGAGGAATACATGACACTTCGCAAATCATATTATATCTTACCATGAAACGTAGAAATGAGATGCGATATCGCGTTTTAAGAAGCATTAGAAAGCTATTGCTACGATACGTAGACATCTGCATACGCTATTTCCTAGCGAGGAAGTATCGCATTCACATTCATTTGAAGTGTAGACGAGGAATACATAACACTTCGCAAATCATGTTATATCTTACCATGAACCATTGAAATGAGATGCGATATCGCGTTTTAAGAATCATATGAACTCTATTGCTACGATACGTAGACATCTGCAAACGCTATTTCCTAGAGGGGAAGTGTCGCATTCACATTCATTTGAAGTGTAGACGAGGAATACATGACACTTCGCAAATCATATTATATCTTACCATGAAACATAGAAATGAGATGCGATATCGCGTTTTAAGAATCATAAGAACTCTATTGCTTCGATACGTAGACATCTGCAATCGCTACTTCCTTGCAAGGAAGTGTCGCATTTACATCCATTTGAAGTGTAGACGTGGAATACGTAACACTTCGCAAATCATATTACACCTTACCATGAAACATAGAAATGAGATGCGATATCGCGTTATAAGAAGCATTAGAACTGTATTACTACAACACCTAGACATCTGCAGACGCTATTTCCTAGCAAGGAAGTGTCGCATTTACATTCATTTGAAGTGTAGACGAGGAATACATGACACTTCGCAAATCATATTATATCTTACCATGAAACATAGAAATGAGATGCGATATCGCGTTTTAAGAATCATATGAACTCTTTTGCTACGATACGTAGACATCTGCAAACGCTATTTCCTAGCGAGGAAGTGTCGCATTCACATTCATTTGAAGTGTAGACGAGGAACACATGACACTTCGCAAATCATATTATATCTTACCATGAAACATAGAAATGAGATGCGATATCGCGTTTTAAGAATCATAAGAACTCTATTGCTACGATACGTAGACATCTGCAAACGCTATTTCCTTGCAAGGAAGTGTCGCATTTACATTCATTTGAATCGTAGACGAGGAATGCATAACATTTCGCAAACCATATTATATCTTTCCATGAAACATAGAAATGTGATGCGATATCGCGTTTTAAGAAGCATTAGAATGCTATTGCTACGATACGTAGACATCTGCAAACGCTATTTTCTGGGGAGGAAGTATCGCATTCACATTCATTTGAAGTGTAGACGTGGAATACATAACACTTCGCAAATCATGTTATATCTTACCATGAAACATAGAAATGAGATGCGATATCGCGTTTTAAGAATCATATGAACTCTATTGCTACGATACGTAGACATCTGCAAACGCTATTTCCTAGCGAGGAAGTGTCGCATTCACATTCATTTGAAGTGTAGACGAGGAATACATGAAACTTCGCAAACCATATTATATCTTACCATGAAACATAGAAATGAGATGCGATATCGCGTTTTAAGAATCACAAGAACTCTATTGCTTCGATACGTAGACATCTGCAATTGCTACTTCCTTGCAAGGAAGTGTCGCATTTATATTCATTTGAAGTGTAGACGAGGAATACATAACACTACGCAAATCATATTACATCTTACCATGAAACGTAGAAATGAGATGCGATATCGCGTTATGAGAAGCATTAAAACTCTATTGCTACGATACGTAGACATCTGCAAACGCTATTTCCCAGCGAGGAAGTGTCGCATTCACATTCATTTGAAGTGTAGACGAGGAATACATGACACTTCGCAAATCATATTATATCTTACCATGAAACATAGAAATGAGATGCGATATCGCGTTTTAAGAATCATAAGAACTCTATTGCTTCGATACGTAGACATCTGCAATCGCTACTTCCTTGCAAGGAAGTGTCGCATTTACATCCATTTGAAGTGTAGACGTGGAATACATAACACTTCGCAAATCATATTATATCTTACCATGAAACATAGAAATGAGATGCGATATCGCGTTTTAAGAAGCATTACATATCTATTGCTACGATACGTAGACATCTGCAAACGCTATTTCCTTGCAAGGAAGTGTCGCATTTACATTCATTTGAAGTGTAGACGAGGAATACATAGCACTTCACAAATCATATTATATCTTACCATGAAACATAGACATGAGATGCGATATCGCGTTTTAAGAATCATAAGAACTCTATTGCTACGATACGTAGACAACTGCAAACGCTATTTCCTTGCAAGGAAGTGTTGCGTTTACATTCATTTGAATCGCATACGAGGAATGCATAAGACTTCAAAAATGAATATTATATCTTATCATGAAACATAGATATGAGATGCAATATCTCGTTTTAAGAAGCATTTGAACTCTATTGCTTCGATACGTAGACATCAGCAAACGCTATTTCCTTGCAAGGAAGTGTCGCATTTACATTCATTTGATGTGTAGACGAGGAATACATAAAACTTCGCAAATCATATTATATCTTACCATGAAACATAGAAATGAGATGCGATATCTCGTTTTAAGAAGCATTAGAACACTATTGCTACGATAGGTAGACAACTGCAAACGCTATTTCCTTGCAAGGAAGTGTCGCATTAACATTCATTTGAAGTGTAGACGAGGAATACATAACACTTCGCAAATCATACTATATCTTACCATGAAACATAGAAATGTGATGCGATATCGCGTTTTAAGAAGCATTAGAAAGCTATTGCTACGATACGTAGACATCTGCATACGCTATTTCCTAGCGAGCAAGTATCGCATTCACATTCATTTGAAGTGTAGACGAGGAATACATAACACTTCGCAAATCATGTTATATCTTACCATGAACCATTGAAATGAGATGCGATATCGCGTTTTAAGAATCATATGAACTCTATTGCTACGATACGTAGACTAGCATCTGCAAACGCTACTTCCTAGCGGGGAAGTGTCGCATTCACATTCATTTGAAGTGTAGACGAGGAAATACATGACACTTCGCAAATCATGATTATATCTTACCATGAAACATAGAAATGAGATGCGATATCGCGTTTAAGAATCATAAGAACTCTATTGCTTCGATACGTAGACATCTGCAATCGCTACTTCCTTGCAAGGAAGTGTCGCATTTACATCCATTTGAAGTGTAGGACGTGGAATACGTAACACTTCGCAAATCATATTACACCTTACCATGAAACATAGAAATGAGATGCGATATCGCGTTATAAGAAGCATTAGAACTGTATTACTACAATACCTAGACATCTGCAGACGCTATTTCCTAGCAAGGAAGTGTCGCATTTACATTCATTTGAAGTGTAGACGAGGAATACATGACACTTCGCAAATCATGTTATATCTTACCATGAAACATAGAAATCAGATGCGATATCGCGTTTTAAGAATCATAAGAACTCTACTGCTACGATACGTAGACATCTGCAAACGCTATTTCCTTGCAATGAAGAGTCGCATTTACATTCATTTGAAGTGCAGACAAGGAATACATAACACCTCGCAAATCATATTATATCTTACCATGAAACATAGAAATGAGATGCGATATCGCGTTTTAAGAATCATATGAACTCTTTTGCTACGATACGTAGACATCTGCAAACACTATTTCCTAGCGAGGAAGTGTCGCATTCACATTCATTTGAAGTGTAGACGAGGAATACATGACACTTCGCAAATCATATTATATCTTACATGAAACATAGAATGAGATGCGATATCGCGTTTAAGAATCATAAGAACTCTATTGCTACGATACGTAGACATCTGCAAACGCTATTTCCTTGCAAGGAAGTGTCGCATTTACATTCATTAGAATCGTAGACGAGGAATGCATAACACTTCGCAAACCAATATTATATCTTTCCATGAAACACAGAAATGTGATGCGATATCGCGTTTTAAGAAGCATTAGAGATGCTATTGCTACGATACGTAGACATCTGCAAACGCTATTTCTTTGCAAGGAAGTGTCCGCATTTACATTCATTTGAAGTGTAGGCGAGGAATACATAACACTTCGCAAATCATGTTATATCTTACCATGAAACATAGAAATGAGATGCGATATCGCGTTTTAAGAAGCATTTGAAATCTATGGCTACGATACGTAGACATCTGCAAACGCTATCTCCTTGCTAGGAAGTGTCGCATTTACACTCATTTGAATAGTAGACGAGGAATACATGACACTTCGCAAATCATATTATATCTTAACCATGAAACGTAGAAATGAGATGCGATATCGCGTTTTATGAAGCAAGTACATACCTATTGCTACGATACGTAGATATCTGCAAACGCTATTTCTTTCAAGGAAGTGTCGCATTTACATTCATTTGAAGTGTAGACGAGGAGCACTTCGCAAATCATATTATATCTTACCATGAAACATAGAAATGAGATGGGATATCGCGTTTTAAGAAGCATTAGAAAGCTATTGCTACGATACGTAGACATCTGCATACGCTATTTCCTAGCGAGGAAGTATCGCATTCACATTCATTTGAAGTGTAGACGAGGAATACATAACACTTCGCAAATCATGTTATATCTTACCATGAAACATAGAAATGAGATGCGATATCGCGTTTTAAGAATCATATGAACTCTATTGCTACGATACGTAGACATCTGCAAACGCTATTTCCTAGCGAGGAAGTGTCGCATTCACATTCATTTGAAGTGTAGACGAGGAATACATGACACTTCGCAAATCATATTATATCTTACCATGAAACATAGAAATGAGATGCGATATCGCGTTTTAAGAAGCATTAGAACTCTATTGCTACGATACCTAGACATCTGCAGACGCTATTTCCTAGCAAGGAAGTGTCGCATTTACATTCATTTGAAGTGTAGACGAGGAATACATGACACTTCGCAAATCATATTATATCTTACCATGAAACATAGAAATGAGATGCGATATCGCGTTTTAAGAATCATATGAACTCTATTGCTACGATACGTAGACATCTGCAAACGCTATTTCCTAGCGAGGAAGTGTCGCATTCACATTCATTTGAAGTGTAGACGAGGAATACATGATACTTCGCAAATCATGTTATATCTTACCATGAAACATAGAAATGAGATGCGATATCGCGTTTTAAGAAGCATTTGAAATCTATGGCTACGATACGTAGACATCTGCAAACGCTATCTCCTTGCTAGGAAGTGTCGCATTTACACTCATTTGAATAGTAGACGAGGAATACATGACACTTCGCAAATCATATTATACCTTACCATGAAACGTAGAAATGAGATGCGATATCGCGTTTTATGAAGCATTACATACCTATTGCTTCGATACGTAGACATCTGCAATCGCTACTTCCTTGCAAGGAAGTGTCGCATTTACATCCATTTGAAGTGTAGACGTGGAATACATAACACTTCGCAAATCATATTACACCTTACCAAGAAACATAGAAATGAGATGCGATATCGCGTTATAAGAAGCATTAGAACTGTATTGCTACGATACCTAGACATCTGCAGACGCTATTTCCTAGCAAGGAAGTGTCGCATTTACATTCGTTTGAAGTGTAGACGAGGAATACATGACACTTCGCAAATCATATTATATCTTACCATGAA